>NW_009711714.1:0-3759 GCF_000703405.1 Apaloderma vittatum
ACCCCCAACATTCTGTGATTCTGTGACTCCTCCTCTCTGAGCTATCTCTGGACTTCTTGAGTTTCAGATGATCCATGGCTCAGTACAAGTCAGGAGCTGACCTTGAAGGCCACTCCCAGTCAGCTAGAAGATTTGTCCTCTTCCCCTTCACACAGGAATGTCTGTAGGACTAGGATTCTCTCCAAAAAGAAGCAAATAGGCAACACAGGAGGAAGCTTTTTTTATCACCATGAGAATGTGTCCTGCACCCCGTGACAGAAGAACAATCACAGAATTGTTTTGGTTGGAAAAGACCTTTAAGATCAATTTCAATCATTATCCAACTCTACCAGGCCTAATTCTAAACTATGTCCCTGAACACCATAGCTAGATGTCTTTTAAATGCCTCCAAAGATGGCAATTCAACCGCTGCCCTGGGCAGCGTGGTCCAGTCTGACTCTTTCAGTGTAGATTTTCCTAAACCTCCCCTGCCATAATTTGAGGTCATTTCCTCTTGTCCTTTTGGCTGTAAATTGTGAGAAGAGACTGACCCCCACCTCTCCACAATCTCCTTTCAGGTAGTTGTAGAGACCAATAAGGTCTGAATCTCCTTTTCTTCGGACTAAACAATGCCAGTTCCTTCAGCTGCTCCTCATAAGACTTGCTGTCCAGATCCTTCACCAGCTTTGTTACCCTTTTCTGGACTCGCTCCAGCACCTTGATGTCCTTCTTACAGTGCAGTGCCCAGAACTGAACACAGGACTACGAGTGCAGCCTCACCAGTGCCGAGTGCAGGGGGACAATCCCTGCCCTGCACCTGCTGGCCCTTCCTGATGCAGCCCAGGATGTCGTTGGCCTTCTTGGCCACCTGGGCACACTGCTGGCTCATGTCCAGCCGGCTGTCACCAACATCCCCAGGTCCCTTTCTGCAGGGCAGCTCTCCAGCCACTCCTCCCCAAGCCTGTAGAGCTGCTGGGGGTTGATGTGACCCAAGGGCATGATCCTTGATGAAACTCATACAATTGGCCTCGTCTCATTGACCCAGCCTGTCCACGCTCCTCTGAAGGTCCTTCCTACCCTCCAGCAGATCAACACACCCACCCGACTTGTCTGCAAATTTACTGAGGGTGCTCTCAACCTCCTAGTCAAGATTATTAATAAAGATATTTAACAGGACTGGCTCCAACACTGAGCCCTGGGGAACACCGCTTGTGACTGGCCACCAAGCGAATTGAACTCCATTCCCCACCGCTGTCTGGGCCTGGCCAGTGTTTGATCCAGCACAGAGTACACTCGTCCAAGCCTCAGGCAGTCAGTTTTTTCATGAGAATGCTGTGGGGAACAGTGCTGAAGGCTTTACTGAAGCCTTCATGTAAACAACATCCACAGCCTTTCCCTCATCCACCAGGTGAGTCACTTGGTCATTAATCTGGACCTGCCCATCATGAACCCGTGCTGACTGGGCCTGACCACCTGGTTGTTCTGTAAATGGTGTGTAAGGGCAATCGGGATGATTCGTTCCGTGGCCTTTCCTGACAGGTCTGTAGTTTTCCGGATCTTTCTGACAGCCCCTCTTGTAGAAGAGCATCTCATTTCCTAATCTCCAGTCCATTGGGACTTCCCCAGTTAGTCAGCACTGCCGATAAATTGTGAAGAGTTAAATTGCTTCATAGCATGGGGCTGTGGTTTGGATTTGTGCTGTAAACAGTGTTGATCAGCCAGGGCTCTGTCAGCTATTGCTGCGCAGTGCAAGGTCCTGCACATGGGTCGGGGCAGCCCCCGGTATCGCCACAGGCTGGAGGATGATGGGAGAATGTGGGATATTTAGAGAACAGTGCACATGTTTCGAACAAGCCAGGCAGCCTGTTTTTAGACAAGTTTTAGGCCTTGCTTGACAAGAGTTTGTGAAGGACATTGTGAAGGTCACTAGCTGTGAGAATATGCTGAAGCAAAGAAAAACAAGGAGCTGTGGCTGGTGTATGTGACTGAAAACAGAAACAAACCCAGGATGCAGGTGGGGAGAAGAAGAGCAAATCAGCAAAGGAAAACAGCGGGTGAACAGGAGCATGGACTGCGTGTGTTTGTTGTTAATAGCCAATCAATAGAGAGCATTTAGAAAACAAGGACGTTGTGCACTGTATATAAACTGCGTTAGTGCGTTAATAAAGTGGCATTTGCTTGATCACATTGATCATCAGCAGTGTCCGTGACTTCCGCGTCAACAAGAGAATGGAGAGCAGCCCTGCCAAGAAGGATTCGGAGTCACTGGTGGGTGAAAATCTGGACATGAACCTGCAATGTGCACTTGCAGCCAAGAAAGTCAATGGCATCCTGGGCTGCAGCAAGAGAAGCGTGGCCAGCAGGTCATATGAGGGGACTCTGCCCCTCTCCCAAGACCTCAACACAAAACTTTGTGTCCAGCTCTGGGGTCCCCAGCACAAGAAAGATGTGGACCTATTGGAGCAGGTCCAGAGGAGGCCATGGAAATGATCCATAGGCTGGAACGACTCTCCTGTGAAGAAAGGCCGAGAGTGAGGGTTGTTTAGCCTGGAGAAGACAAGGCTTCAGGGAGACCTTACTGCAGCCTTTCAGTATATAAAGGGAGCTTATAAGAAAGATGAAGACAGACTTTTTGCCAAGACTGTAGCAACAGGACAAGGGACCAGGGTTTTAAACTGAAAGATGGCAGATTTAGACTAGTTATAAGGAAGAAATTGTTTACAATGAGGGTGTTGAAACACTGGCACAGGTTTCCCAGAGAGGTGACAGAAGCCCCATCACTGGAAACATTCAAGGTCAGGTTGGACAGGGCTCTGAGCAACCAGGTCTAGTTGGAGATGTCCCTTCCTGTGGTGGAGGAGGGTTGGACTAGATGACCCTTAAAGGTCCCTTTCATCCCAAACCACACTAAGATTCCATGAATCTATCCTTCCATGATTCTATAATTCTATCCTTCCATGATTCTATGATTCTATGATTCAGAGTCTGCTCCTCAGCTTACCCCACCAATGAGTGGGCTGGGGATGCACAAGTAGCTGGGAGGGGACACAGCCAGGACAGCTGACCCCAACTGACTAAAAGGAAACTCCAGATTGTATGACAGCATGTGAAGCAATAAAAGCTGGAGGCAGAATAAGGAAGGGGAGGATGTTTGGAGTAATGCCATTTGCCTTCGCAAGGAACTGCTCTGTGTGATGAAGCTCTGCTGTCCTGGAGGCGTGTTGTGGTTTAACAAAGTCCTGCGCAGTCACTTGCTCACTCCCTCTGGTGGGGTGGGGAGGAGAATCGAAAACATGTGGGTTGAGATAAGAACAGTTTAATAATTGAAATAGAATTTTAAAATTAATTATTAATAATAATAGTGAAAAGGAAGATAGCAAACAGTGAAAGGTTATGCACAGTGCAATTGCTCAGCACCTGCTGACAGATGCTCAGCAGTAATCTATGTATTACTGCCCTATCCTGAGCAGTAATCTATCCCTCCCAGCCAACTCCCCCATTTATATACTGGGCATGAGGTTCTCTGATCTGGAATAACCCTCTGGCTGGTTCCGGTCAGCTGCCCTGGCCAGGTCAGCTTCTTGTGCACCTGCACACTAACAAAGTATGGGAAACTGAAAAATCCTTAACTTTGGATACGCACTACTTACCAACAACTGAAACATCTCCATTTTCAACGTCATTCCCACAGTAAACCCAAAACCCAACACTGACCCAGGCACTAGGAGAAAAATTGACTCTATCCCAGTCAAACCAGGACAAGGCAGGTAAAACTCTTCC
>NW_009711714.1:3790-7386 GCF_000703405.1 Apaloderma vittatum
TAACATATTAATTCTTTATTTAGTTTCGCTTGTGAACAAAGCTTTTGCTTTACCTCTTCACCTGTCTTGAGTTTTCTCAGTTTTACTGTCCCAGTTCTCTCCCTCAGACCACCGGGCAGGGAGAGGTTGAGTAACTCACTCAGCCTACTGGGGTGAAACCACAACAACGACACAAGGCAACTACAGCCTTTGATCCATGAGGTGTCCATAACCCCAGCCATCAAGCTGGGGATTGCTGCAAGATTTAGTAATCACAATACCCCAGAATTAATGCCTGTGTAGCCAAATACACATTTAGAGGAACCTGGGGTGACGTTATTTTTTGTGATTACCCAAAAATGGTCCCTATAGCAACCCTACCTTCAAATCATAGGTCAATTCTAAATTGCAGCAACAGAATAAACCTAAGGCTCATCCAAATCCATAAGTAACTGTAATTTAGTTGAAAACTCAGTCCTTTACAGTACTGTACTCTTGGGGTTTTCGCAGCCTTAACTCGTAGGTGAATCCCAACTCAACTCCTGCGGTGGCCATAACCATGATCCCAATGCTACCCCTAAATTTTTTTCCTGGAGCAACTTTTGTCTTCAGGCCTTTGGATATCGATTGCATGCACTTGCCCCAGCCTCCAGGGCTACTGAAATAGGTACTGGCATCCTCCAGGAATTGTCTTTGGCTTTGAGCCCACTTCTTATTGGCTTATCACTGTGAGGGCCTCCCACACTTCCCAGAAGTGCTTGGCTAGCCAGTTGGTCCTCCTCCTGGAAGGAGGGATAAAAGGCTGGCATTAAGAGCAGTCCTGACAGACAGACAGACAAATCAAGTTGTGTTGGCACTTCCTTGCTGTGGACGGCATTATGAGGGAGTCGATGCTCTTTTCTGGCTTTCTTCTTGTCCTCCTTGGCCTGGCTCTGCCAGGCACCCAGGGAAAAATCTTCTCCCGATGTGACTTGGTGAAGACCCTACATGAGCACAGCTTTGCGGGCTTTATGGGCAAAACTGTAGCTGACTGTGAGAGCTCCCACTGCACCTCTGTGCCTGTACCACCCTTGTCCCTCTCAGCTTCTTTGTAATCTTCCACTATTCTGTTCCTCCATTACTTTGACTTAAGCTCTCTCTTCCTCATCCTTTTCCTTGCCCCCTTCTATTGCTTACACAACAAATACCTATACAGAGCTTTATTCTTCCAAGTATTTATCCATCCATTTCTCAGACTTACGATATCACCACTTTAACGACGTCTCCAGCTCTTCATTCATCTTTGATCACTTCATCTCTCTTTCTGCTTATTTACCCTGAGCATACCTGAGCATACTTGTCTGGGCTCTCTTCCTTCTGCAGGGATCTGCCTGGTGCAACACGAGAGCAATTTTAATACTAAAGCATTTCATGACAACGGTGCGAGTCGGGACTACGGGATCTTTCAGATCAACAGCCAGTACTGGTGTGAGGATGGCAAGACCCGTGGATCCAAGAACGCCTGCCATACCAGTTGTTCAAGTAAGTGGTGGGAGAGAACAAAGAGCCCTTCTTTGTCCACACTATGAATGCACCCTGAGCTGACTGGGACATCAGGTACAGGCAGGTGCCAAGCAGGTGCTCAGTATCCTCACCTGCTCTTCTTGATGAACACGTTTCCCTCTGCCCTTCTGTCCCTGCACTCCCCTCTCCTTCTCTTTCCTCCATATTGACCTTTTCTCCCTTGTCTTCAGAATTTCAAGACGATAATATCGAGGATGATATGCAGTGTGCCAAGAAGATTTCTCAAGAGGCTCATGGTCTCACTCCCTGGTAAGGATACCTGCAGTGGGCACTGAAGAAGGGTGAGCAGAGACAGAAAAAGTCCTGTCATTGACTGGGTGGGTGGAAGCAACGTGTGAGAAGCTGTATTTGGTAAAGTTTGGCACAGAAAGGAGAACTGAGGAGTCCTGGCTCCCAGCATCTGCTCTAACTCCCTAGATTCCCCTCCCAGTGCTGTGCCTTTTGTTTCCTTTCCCCAGCTACCTTGATTGAGCTTAACGGAATTTTCATTCATTCATATCTTTCACGCCCAGTTTTCTTTACCCATCTCTCAAAGACTAACCAAGTTTGGTTTTATAACCAATTCAAACATTATTTAACTCCTCAAATTATATCATGTATTTCTTTTTTAGGTATGGCTGGGAAAACCATTGCAAGGGGAAAAACCTGAGTCCCTACGTCGAGGGTTGCTGAGTCACTCCACAAGCAGCAACTCTTGGCATCACCAGTGGTGAAGCATGAGCATGCATGGAGCGGAGCTTAGGGCAAGTGGGTGGGTGTGGGGAATTAAAAGCAGCTTATTATTAATGCAGAAAGGATGGTGGCTATATTTAGCGCTACGAGGGCTTCGCACTACTGCAACGCAAGTGAAGAACTTAAAGGCTGATGGCTTAGCAGAAGCAAAGCTCAGCAGAAGTGCACTACAGGTAGAGTTTCAGCCATTTACTTCCATTTACTGTCTCAAGATTTTGTTGTCCTGATCAAAGTTTAGGGTTTCTCTCTTTGTTTCTCTCTTCTCCTTCATCCCTCCCTTCCTCCCATCTTCCTTCTGTCTGTGCCTTACCTTCTTTCATCCTTCTGTTCTTTCTTATCTGAGTGTAAAAAACCATGAAAATTTACGCATGCTGTATTAGTTCTAATACTTGAAAAATTGCAGTTGCCTTATAACGAGGACACGGTTGCTGGCTGCAGTGGGCAGTATGGTGGGCTAACAGGAAGAGACAGCTATACTGAAATATGACTTGCTTCTTAAATCTATCGGAGTATCGGCTCCTGGCTGGTGTGAGAGATAGGGCACTGGAAGGTACCGATGTCTGGCCTGGCTGAATATGCTCTTTCTTCCCGTCCTTTGAGGCATTAGGTCAAAGACAGTCTAGGAAGGGTGCAAGCAACATCTCTGTGAGGAAGTAGAGGGTTGGAAAGCCAATTAGGAAAGGGAAATGTTTTGCCATTTAGGTCATGGATCCTTTCTCCAAACGAAGGCTGAATCCAGAAGTGGTGCACAAACACCAAAACCATCTTTGCTGCTGCTTACACTGTTCTGCTGCTTGGCGAGCAGCGATTGCTTTTGTGTTTATGCAATAAAGGGATGCTTTAGCTCTTCTCTTATGTGACTGTATAAACCAACTATGAAAGGCACGTTTGTTCAGATGTTCGAACCTAAAAAAAAGAAAAAAGATTTTAAAAAAAGCTCAAAGTAACCTTGCCAGAAGACCCTCTTCCCAGCTATGGGACAGATGGTGCCTCTTTCCCCTCCCACGACCCAGCCAGGAGACTTCATTTTCCCATTAAGTAACTCAAGGCAGAGCTATTTTACATGCCGGCATGCACAAGGCTTTTGAGAAAACTCCACACAACTTGAGTCAAAGCCTTACCTGGATATTGTCTTCACTGCAGGTACTTCCCATCTATTTGGGGATTTGAACAAACCTTACCTGGGCCTTTGCCTTGTGGGTTCAGCCCTGGCAGCTGGATGCTTCCTGTGTACCTCAAACTCCAGAGCACGCGTGCATCCCGAGGGGCACAACGAGAGCAGGAGGCCTGAGAGCCAACTCTGCAAACACAGCGCGTCCCTG
>NW_009711715.1:0-289 GCF_000703405.1 Apaloderma vittatum
TGGAACCTCATTGGGTGGAACCTCATTGGGTTGAATCTCATTGGGTAGAACCCTATTGGGTTGAACCTCTTTGGGTAGAACTTCATTGCGAGGAACCCCATTGGGTTGAATCTCATTGGGTTGAGCCTCGTTGGGTGGAAGCTCATTGGGAGGAACCTCATTGGGTTGAACCTTATTGGGTTGAACCTGATTGGGTTGAATCTCATTGGGTTGAATCTCATTAGTTTGAACGTCATTGGGTTGAACCTCATTGGGTGGAACCTCATTGGCTTTTACCTCCCTGTATTTT
>NW_009711715.1:684-955 GCF_000703405.1 Apaloderma vittatum
CCCGGGGGGCGCTGGGGCTGGCCTCCGGCCTGGGGGGGGACACGTGTGAGCGGGGGGACCCTCGGCGGGCCAAGGTCCCCGTTGTACATAAAGCCCAACTCAACGGAAGCACTAAGGGCAGCTAAAACCTGGCAAGATCAATCTTGCCCGGTTGCGTGACGAGCCTCAGCTTCCTGCTCTGCCGCAGCCACTCGAGCTCCTGGGGTTCGAGTTAAGACCTGGAGGGGAACAAACCCGTTGGGTGCGAACCCCGCGCACGGGCACGGGCAGG
>NW_009711716.1:0-216 GCF_000703405.1 Apaloderma vittatum
GGCCGCCGCGGGAAACAGGTTGCCGGAGTAGATGGGCCACGGGGTGCCCCTCTGTGACACGTTTCCTGGGAAGGCTGCCGTCCCCCTCCTCTCTGATCTGGTGAGAGCAAAGCGTGGGAGAGATTCTTGCTCATCCCGCGGCTTCCCCTGCGAAATTAAAAGGCTGGAGACCTTCGTTCTTTCCCCTTGATCATGGTTACGAAAGGACGGGAAACA
>NW_009711716.1:227-13496 GCF_000703405.1 Apaloderma vittatum
GGAAAGGCAAGGCATGCGAAGTGTTTATTCAGGAGAAGAACCAAGTTTCTTTTTCCGTAGTGAGCTGGTGGCACTTTTATTATAAGCTCGCATTTCGTTTGTAACTGTGAACATACAATATTTCTCCAATATTCTGTCTTCAGTCTCTTTTTCAAGCGGTCTGGGTGAATACTGCCTTTCCTTTGTACTAAGCGGTTCACTTGTATGCTAAATAAATAGATAAAGTGACTTGATTTTTCTTTTTAAGGTGGGAAATAAGTGGATGTTAGGAAGCTCGTCGCTAATTGTACTAGGTCATAAAGGACAAGGGATTCCACGTGTGGGACATAGTTTCAGTTGCCTGTTTATCTCCCTTCTAAACTCTGAGACTAGCACAGTGTGTTCCAGAGTGGGAGGAGAAATGGAAGGGATGCTTCTCGACCCCGAGTTATTCAAACTTGTCTTCAAAAAGATTTGAGGTGTTGGAATACAGGTAGACTAATGCAAAGGCTCTTAGGATAAGACTTGGATCCCAGGACTAGTTATCTGTTGCAGAAAATGACTTTGGGGAGTATACCTAAGGAACGAAATGATTAGTTTTATAATTTGTTCAACACTGTAACATTGATGTAAAAATTGAGTTCTAGAAATGATAATTTCATTAACTTCAGTGGAAACTAATGTTCTAAATAGCTTTAGCACTTTTCACAACAGTGAAAAATTATACAGTAAAGCACAAGGGGGAGAGTCATCCACCAATGATATGGTTTCAGGAATCTGTTGTGACCTAAGAATTCTGAAACTGATAAAATGATGAGCATTTTGATCCTGAAAGTGCATGTCATGACAGAGCATCTCATCCTCATGACAGAGCATCTCATCCATTAGTCTATTATTTCTGTTGGCAAGGTTTTAATGCTATAGTCTAATTAGACTGTACAGAGGAGCTAGCACAGAAATTCAGTGGCTCCAGCTAAGTAGGTGTGAACTAAGAAAAGTAAATATTTTAAAAATACAAATGCTTTCTATACTTAGGTTTGAGTGTAGTTGCTGCTGTCTGCTTACTGTGACTTGAAAAAGGGGTGCTGCTCAAAGACACCTGTGTCTAATATGGAAGAGGATGGAGCATGAGCATGTTCATGTAGGAAGCAGCATTTTTAGTCTCAAAACTCATATCAGGTTGGACAGTTTTATGAACTATGGGCTTCATGCAAAATATTCTGGAAGACTATACATGCAAATCATATCAGAAACATGATGGTCTTAATTTTAAGTCAGAATCGCTTTGCTTTATTTTTCTACTTGTAATGGTATTTGTAGTCTTGTTACTGCCAATTTCAAAAGCTGGACTGAGTTTTACCAAATAGATTAATAGCGTGTATTTTGCCTTAATGCTTGTCTCATTTCAAGGAAGTAAGCTGAACCAGAGTAGTGAATGTAAATCAATGGTGTCTGAAATTCTGGACACATATAAGGAGCTCAGTTTTACAGTTGTGGTGCAGGTACCCAGTCTGCAAAAAGCCAAAGTGAACATTGTATTTCCAGCTGCTGGCTGTAGTTACCTGAATCCCTGGCTGATACTGTTAAGGGCTGCCTACTGCAGAGAACAGTAGCAGCAAAGTAAGGGTAGTGGCAAGCTCTAGTTCATCTCAGCTGTCACTGAGGGCCTAAAGTTTATTGGGATCTCTCCTCTGAAGCTTACGATCTTAAAACCTAATGAACCTTATAGATGCAGGAGATAATTTTTACTGGATATTTTTCATTTTTGTTGCTTTGTTTTTTGAAGGAAAATAGGCATTAAGAAAAGGGAAAACTGGTTTTGATTAAAAAAGAATGGTAAGAAATATCCCTTTTGACTAACAGAAGTACACAACAGAGACATATTTTCATCTTAATAAAATGTTTTGGTTTATTAATAAGATAATTCATTATAAGCAGTTTACTCTTTTTCAAAGTGCATGTACTGTTCATGTCGTAAAGGTACAATATCATTTTGGTGTGTGTCTTCTGTGTTCAGTATTGCATTGTGGACCAGAAATTGAGAGATTTGCATAAATACCATGTTGTTACTGTGAGATGTTACTGCAGGTTTACCTGAGTTTTTCCTATTAGCATGCAACAGACATCTTCCCAAGTCATTGACTTGATGTTTTATACCATGCTGTAGTGTATTTAGCTGTTGACTATACCAGGTGAAAAAAGAAGACAAAGCCTAGTATTAATGCCCTATTAATACTAAAGTTTTACACCACACCTCATATATGTACTTTCTCATTCTATGCACTAGGTTTCTCTAATGCCCAGGACAACTATTCTGAATATATGCCTGTTTGAGTTAATCTATGAAATGGTGATTCTTTGTGTTATTACTGGAATAATGAGAGATTTGGTTACTAATTCCACAATACTTTAATCAGATAAAGTACAGCGTAATTACGGTTGACCAAATGGTGCATTTCTGATTTCGACTTGTTTCTCTTTGTAGAAGCTGAATATGGAAGCTGAGATTGGCTGTGTTTTCAGTGGGGAAGTAGAATGAATGGTGAACGCTGTGATTTGTTCGTTTGCTTCTGGAAATAGATTTCAAAAAATCACTGTGGGTATATTCCTATGGGGAAATTGATGTAAAAAGAGTAGCAAGTTCATCTACAGACATTTGTTGTTGACCGTTTTGGTTTCTTGTTTGCCTTATCTAGAAACAGGTTTCTACCTTTTATTTTTTTGTAAGAATTGATGACCTTGCTGAGACATGAAGAAAAACAAGGAGAGTATGGTGATAAGTTCTGCTGCTTAAAAAATTAGTCATCAGCTTCTTTAAAGAGAAGCAGCAATTCTTTGAGTTTGGTTTGTTTGGCATGAGGTTTTTAAGTTAATATTTTTATAGAATCATGGAATCACTCTGGCTGGAGAAGACCTTTAAGATCATCAAGTACAACCATAAAGTTCTTTCCTACAGTTCTTGCATATAGTACTAAACAGAGCAAAATTCATTAATTCATTTAGTCTTTGATGAAAGATAACAGTGGCTTTTCAGTGTTTGTGTTTGTTGTTTTGAACACTGTCAAGGAGGAGCATTTAGAAAGATTTACTTTCAAATATGTGCTCACATGAAATATGCCAAAAGAAAACTATATATGGAAGAAAGTTGTGTTAAATTTTGCTGATGTGCAGATTGTCAAAAGGTGGAAAAGGTTTTAACTGGAGTAGGAGTATCTTAAAACAATTTAGTGTTAAATTAGAGGAGGGAAAGCTTGAAAATAATTCTTTATGTAGAAATGGCTAGAGCTGGCATCTAGCTTAGAAATATGGGTGCATTAAAGAGCTTATCTTTGTTGTTTGCTTACTCTGTATTACAGATCTTTTATGAAAGAAGGTTCTATGTATTTTGTAAGGGGATGACAACTGAAATACAAGGTTTCTACATTGTTTTGTTAATCTTAGTACATGTTGCTTTATGCTGAAATGTGATGTAGGTACTAGTTTGAAGTGGGTTTTAAATATTTTTCTAAAAATTCTGTTTGGGTTATTTCTGAAATACATGGTTAGTTGCTGTTAACACATCAGTGTTAGGAAAAAAGAAACTGTGGCACATCCAGGGTACAGTTCTGCTCTACGGTTTCTGTTCAGGCTGCCAGTGATAACTTGCAGTGTTGCTGACACCAATGTGACTGTGAAATTGCTCACTTTTAGTTCCAAGTTTAGTTGCAAACCAATCCCCTATGAGGAACGTGTAACTATTACCTGGTTTGCTTCCCAGAGTAGCTGGCTGCGGGGTGACGTAAGAGCCAGTGCTGCTGCGAGAGGTGGCATGCTCTGTCATGTGTGGGTGCAGGCTTACAGCTAAGAAAGAATGGTATTGCCCTCTGCCTCCAGCTTGTTTTTGGTGTCTTCCTGGTGCACGAGTGTAAGCGCTTGTGTAGTGCAAGACTGATCTTCCTGAGTATGTTGCCTTAAAGGGAAAGAAAAGTAATGGGTAAAAAGCAGGCAATACAACCATTCATTTTGGTGCCAGCTTGCTTTTGTTTGTGGTGGAAGTGGTGGAATTGCACACTTGACGTTGTGCGTGTGCGTGCCTGGAGTCCTGGAGCCTGTATCTGGTGGGTTGTTCCCTGTGCTATAGATGAACCATTTTCTTCAGTTGTAGTGGTATCTCAAAGCTTTTTAAGAAATACTGTAACTGAACAGTTCTTTGAAGTGCTGTTAAAATACATAAGAACCTTGAAAACACACAATGTTGCTTCCTTTTCTTTGAAAGATAATTAGTGTAACTCTTTGTCAGCTTAGAACCAAAACCTTAATCCTGTCCTCAGATCTGTGAAAATGGGCTCTGTTAATTTTTTTTTTTACCAAACATAGGAGTCAGGATTTGCTACAGTCTTTTGTGATCAGATATTTTAATATACTTGATATTGTTTTGGAAATCATGTTTGAAACATCCTTCGATATGCATTTGTGTGTTGACACATATAGAATCCTACCTTAAGGTGTACAAGATAAATTTACCGTGTTCAACAAGCTGCTTTTTAAATTCATGTAAACTTGTTAACTTTTGCCTGTATGTGAACCATAAGTCTCGTTCTTTTCCTCCTCCTTATGTGCATACACAGTTGTCTTGTAAAAGCTATGAAAATGCTCTGCTCAGCTAATGTTTTGATTTCTGAATGTCTTTTGCTGAATGTGTTTATTTTGAAATATGTATGCATGTACATACATGTGATATATATATAAAATTATTAAAGTCATAAAATTACTTTCAGGGGAATTTTTCCCCCTTTTTTACGAATGAAGGTGTCTACACTGTTGAGACTTAATTTGTGTAGGATTCATCTCTACATGGCCAATATCTGTATGATTACACAAGTGTGTTAAGGGTGTAATTTGAAGACTGGTTGCACAGGTGTGACTAGGAAATAATTTGGCAGGCAGATGTTGATGGTTAATTCAAAATTTTAGTCTGGCTTTGTGCTAGGTCAAGTATAATCATTAGAAAGGAAATACTACAAATAAAAACATGCATTCCATAATAGAAGTTGAGACAGGCATTCTTCTCAAACAGCACCTACTGTAAAGCAGTAATTTTAAGAGCACTTTTCTGCATATTAAAACATTCTGCTGCCCTAAACAGCTTCATTTTAAAATCAGATGTTCCATTAAGAAAAAAACCTATTGTTCCTTGCACAATCATAATTCTTCCATAGATGTACAGATGCTCACCTACTAAAGGAGTCGAGTGTGGGGAAAAAGATTATTTCATGAAGACTGTTCCTTAATACTCATGGAGGAAGTAGTCTTAGGGTTGCCTGTGAAGCTTTTTAAATTTTTTATTTCCTTATTTTTCAATGCTAATATTCCAACCTAATGTATTTTTTTAACACTCCTGTAAAAGAAAAAAGCTAACAAGCACTGAACAGTTATGCTCTAGGTGAAGAGACGTTGTTAGGATTTGATGTTTGAGATTCAGCACCGCAACATAGAGTTGAGTTTTGACTTAACTACATAACAGAAGAGAGGACACTATTTTTTCAAAGAAGGACACAGTGGTAGGTGTTAAATTTAGAAAGTGCTGATAAGGAGGGCATGAAGCAACAGAAAGATAGATCTACTCCCATAATTTCCAAACAATTTATGGTGTCTTGTGTTTTATTTTCTGGTGCGGACTCAGGCCTTACTTCAGAGTGATTATGGTTGAGTTTTAACTTTGTATGCCGTGAAGTATTTCCCAAGCAATACAATTAAGTGAAATAGGAGTGCATTTTACTTAGCTGTTGAAGATATACCTTATTGGAATTTAATGGCAATAAAAGAATATATAATTCTCTTGCCTGAAAGCTCTTTTTCTGCTGAATTTGAATCACTTGCTTCAAAAGCTGGGTAGTTGTATTTTCACAAAGCAAGCTGAGGTAATTTTTTTGACGATACAAGGATCCCTCTGAAGAAAGGTTACTTCATTTGCTTTCCATAAAATGTCAGTATGGAGTTGATGTCTCAGGAGACGTTCATATTAGATAAAATAGAATTAGTGAGATGGGTGTTGCCAGTGTCTCCCTAATTTGTCTCTTTGATGTACAAAATATTTGAATTAAGAGGGCAGTCATGCATGTGTGAACAGAAGTTAGAAAGTAAACAGTGATTGAAGTTTCACTATTGTTCACTGTAAAAATGGAGATGTTAAATGCTTTAACGTAATGTCCTTTAGTGTATGATGATACTTAGTTAATACTAACCTGAAGTAAATGTGAATAGCGTCTACAGAGTCAATTTAATATCCTTATCAAGTTAATTCATTTCCTTTTGCATTAATGTCTGAGACTGAGAGCTACTTATGGTATTTTAAAACCTGTAAAAGTGAGGGAAGTACTTGCTTGTGGTGACTCAGAAACTTGTGACAGAGCAGGAACAGGTCTTCTGTGCTGTAGACTATATTGCTCTAGTACCACTATTTGTAATTTAAAAAAAAATTATTAGTTGTTTTTTAAGGTTTTAAGGAATGCGGTCTTTTCATGTGACATGATGGTCTGCAAAGTCAACTGTTCAACCCATTTCTGTTTGCTGTGCCTCAAGTTGATAATACCTCTGGAAGAGCGCTCTTAATTTTGAGATAAAGTCACAGTCTGAAACTGGTATTTTCATGAAATAGAAAAGTACAGCTCTTGCTGTGTGCAGGAGTGTGACCATGGTAGACTAGTCAGTAGCCAAGTTTGAGAATTTGAGTAATAGTGTAATAATTATTTTGTAAAAGGATTTGTAATGGTGGCAGTTGAATCTTTGTGCAGCAGTACTGCAGAAACAGTTGGTTCAGAACTGATGGGCAGGAGAGACTCAAATCACTTAAGTAAACTTGGTTTTAGTGGAGGCACATGTACTTCAAAGAGTGGTTGCTAGAAACACAAAACATGTAGAAGATGAGAGCTTAAAGAAATGAAGTACTGAAAAGTTTGAAACTGTCAGAAATGTGAAAATGACACTGGTTTTTTTTTCACATTTACTAAGGTCTTATAATTGTTAAAATTCAAATAATTTCAGTGGTCTTTGTTTTCTACCCACAGTGTATCAACAAAATAAAAAATCCTGTGTTCAATCAGATTACCATAGCTTTCCTTTTGAATTAGGTATCCATAATAGGAAAATCTTACTTCCAAAATGTAGGAATATCCTTAAAAATACTGACTTGATCTCTTACATATAAAAAGTTGTGCATTTTATTCTTTGTGTGGGTACGACAAAATAAAGACATTATCTGACATCCTTCTAAATGTTATTGCCTCTGAAGATGAAATATCTGGAATTTATTTTTTTTAGAAAACAAAACAACTTGTAAAAGCTCTCCATCAAAATGACTAGGGATTCTCTGTGGGTTAGTACCGGAAGTTATGAAAAATTGGTAATTTCTGACGAATTAAAAGTTAGGCTTCCAGTGTCACTACTCTGTGCTCTGTGAGGCTGGATGTATTTTGTGTACATTTCATGTTTGACAGACCTTGGGGCACCAAGATCTCTACTCTGGGATCAGTATCTCTTTCTCCAAGCCCTCCCCTACAGGCTTGCCCTCCCCAGGTCACATTCGATTTGTCACAGGGCTCCACTGTCATCAGGACTTCACACAGGAATACAGAACAGATTAAGAGTCGCAAGAATAAATTATTTAAGATGGAAATATGTATGAACCTAAGCACTGCACAAGATGGGGAGATCTTTTTTAAAAATATTCAATGTATACGATCGTGTCCTGACTCTTCTTCCAGAGTGGCTTTCTTTGTCATGATCAGTCTGTTTTAAAGGCCAAGTCCTCCTTGATCAGATCTGGTTATCTGGTGATCTGCTCCCTATTTAGTTATGCACGAAAAATACTGAGCATAAAATAGATCTCAAATTTGAATTGCAGTTGTTACCGCAGAAAGACCGTATATGAAGTGTATCACAGTACAGGCACCTTTTTAGTTTAGCCTTGTTAAGGTAGGCACTTCCATGCCACACCCTCTTTCCTGTGTCTGCCACAGACACAGGAGTGGTGATGCAATATTGCGTAGCAGTTACAGTATGCAGTGAAGAATATAGTTTTTGCAAAATCAGACTGAGGAAAGAAACATAGGCCCCACATTGTCACACTTGGTAGGATTTGCTGTTAACATTTACAGAGGGCATGCTTTGTTTGTTTGGGGTTTTTTTATTGCATTTCGTTGTGGTGTTTGTTTTTTTTTTTAAGGTAATAGAGTGTAGTTTTAAGAGCACCACTGTGATATCTTGTAGAACAGAATTAAATGCTTACTGTTTTTAGGTACTTCTGAATGGCTGTATATGTTACAGCATGAAAAATAACTTACTTATTTTTCTGGTCCTGTTGCTAATTCCCTTTGTAGCTGATCTTCCTGTATGCCTGCCTTACTTTTTATTTGCAACATGCTATGTCTGGAACGTTAAGAGTTAACTCTCTACCTGTGTTTACAGGAATTACTGGGCTGAATTACCATCAGAAGATGACTGTGATGCAGCTCAGTTCAATGTCCTCTGTGCGCAGTGAAAGGAAATTAGATATTACTAGAAAAATAAAATAAAAACCTTTTTTCCTGTTATTTGTAGTGTTGTCTGTATTTTTATATGAAGTTTTCCTTCATTTTGTTAGGTTCTGTGGTTTCTGCCATCTTTATTTTAAAACCTATACTTCTGCTTTTTGTCTTAGTTAGCTTTACTGTGCTCCAACTGTGGCAGGCTGCAGGAAGGCATGTTTGGTTTGGTATCTGAGAAGGCTGGTGTGCGGCAGCTGCTGTTTTGATTCATACCATAGTTTGTTGTGCTGTAGGTTCCGTGTGTGGGCGTGCTAGAGGTTCAGGTGTCCTGTGCTAAGGAAGGCTCTGGCCATGGGCTGACTGCTGATAGCGGCACTGAGGGCCCAGAGCGAGCGACTGGAGGAAAGAGGTGGCTTTTTTCAAGAGCACCACCTCAGGTATGGTGCAAGAGTGTGCAGTTGTGAGCAGTATTTCTTATCAGCTTCTTCACGCCTCTCTGGTACGTAGGGCTTGGCAGAAGCAGCAAGATAGCTATTTGCTTGTTTTAAAAAAGGAAAAATATGGTAGAGTCCAATTTGAAAGTGATCTGTGATCTTTTTAATGCAAGTTTGGTTTTCATTTGTATTTAAAGGATGTTTCTTTTTCTCTGTAGTTTTGTTTTTATATAGTGGAAAAGGTTGTTTCACTAGCTAGTTTGTGGTATAACTTTCTCAGATTAACAAATATATTTAAAAAAAACTATTGTTGCTTATACCAGTTTATTTAATGTTTTGCTGCATATTTTTTTCTAGCAGTGATATTTGATAAATTGTTGTTAGTATAGCTTGAATTTTCAGAAATTTCCTTTGTAGTTCCCCTAGCTTTTGCTTTCTGTCCTACTTCCTCTCCTTCCAAACTCAAAAGATGGGGAGATATAAACATCGTATTTTGCTTTATAATTTGTTGATGGTCTGAATTTATAAACTTATTTTCTTATGTTATGCTACATATAATAAAACATGTGAAAGCTGGAATTTTCTCTGATTATGTACTCCAGAGCGAGAGCTTTTTGCTGTTGATCAGATATTCTTAGTTTTCATTCTAGAATGAAATTTGGGATTTTATCAGTTGTCTTTTCTCTGAATTTAGTTACTTTGTTCCTTGGCTTGTCTTTCTTTACAAGACTGGAGTATTGTAGCATTATAGTCTCTGATAGTCTCCAGTAATCCTTGCTAACTTGGATCTTGATTATCTATAATATGGAAAATTCTGGTTGGCTGGAGTGTGGTTTATTCACTTCTTTTTTTTTTTTAATTGATGATCGTCTTTGTTGCATTTAACAATGAATGCTATAGTCATGGTAGTTGCTTGCTAATACTATTTTTAGGTGGTTGCTGTATATCTTCTACAGGACAGTGTTCCTCAATTTTACATTATAAAGTTGGAAAGAAAATTTTTGATAGCTAGAAAAAAACCACTTGAGTTGATGTTTAATATTCTGACAGAAGAAATAGTTAATGATAGTAATGAAGCAGAGGTCAAACAGCGCCAGCTGAGGTGCAAGTTTTTGTGTTGGATTAGAAACAAGTCACTATAATTTGGTGGGTGTATTAGTTCTGTTTGTGTTTACATCATGCTGTTTGTATCTGCATCTGCCACGTAGCATGCGCTGCATTTGGAGAAGATCTGGATTGCCCACTAGCAGTGACTCAGTTGGTGATCATAATGTATGCAAGAGAACACATGTGATAGCATCAGAAACCTTGAGTGTTAAGGTCTGGTGGTTCACTGCAGAGGGAGCCACGAAGAGGATGACTGGTTCCATGATTATATAAATCCATTGGGATTTCCTTTCCTGATGATTGGAAAGAGGCGTTGGTAGGGAGTGTCTTGATGTGCAAGAAAAAAACTGTCTGCAATTTCAGGCAGGCTGGGTCATTACAAGGTAGTGGAAATTTTGTATGAAAAGGAGAAACAGAAATCATAATTTGACTTGATTCAATTTTGTAAAGTTTTTTTGTCTTGTTTTATAATATTCTGTTACATTGGGTTGCTCTGGCTTTTGGTTATTATGCAAGAAAAGAGAAGCCCTGAGGTGCCTGAAATAACAAATAGCATGTAGTTAAGAGCACTAAGGAAAACAGTGTCTGGAAGGGTTGAAAAAAAATCGTAATTCATGAATAAAAACCAGAGTGTCTAGAGACTAAATTGTGTTAGGTAGTTGATTAATAATTTATGTCATGAACTGCCTTCTAAAAGTTTTGAAGTAGGCCAGTAGGTACAGAGGCTGCGGATTAGCAGGGCTGTACATTTCTGTGTCCGGTGTTGTCAGATTTGCAGGAGCAGGCATGCATTTGATAGTAACCATGCCAGGCCTTTGTGATCCAACATCTCCCAGTAGATATGAGAGATACATTGATATACTTTAAAATGGAAAAAAAAAAACTTGTGTCTTTAAATATTGTGGGTTTTTTAATTAAATAGAAGATTTTAAAAAATAAAATAAGTTTTAAAATATTAATTGAAAAAAATATTCACAAGCTATTCTCTGAGACCCTTATGCATAACACTCTTAATATGATATGTGTGTGATTCCTGAAGTGTGGTTTTGGTGGCGGTGAGGGCATTGACATATTTTCGCTGGAGACTGCTAAAACCTTTTACCCTTCCGTTTTGCTGTACATTCATGATTTTGAGTGCAGCAGGGGGCAGATGAAAGCTAGATTCCTTGGAAAATTATTTTCAGAAGTAGTAAGTACATGTAGTTGAAAACTATCTTTTCCATAGTGCTACAGATGTTGTCCTCAACAGTTTAAGCCTTTTAATAATTGAGCAGCTATGGTACAAAAATATGACATCTCAAGAATTTTAATATAAAATTAACCTAATTTAAAAACTGTAAGAAAGTTCCCTAATTATAGTACATACGTGCACCTTTTTAATTGGAATGAAGTGTGCTTTTAAATTACTTTCCTTCTGAAGACAGTATTCACTGGGAACTTCTGTATCAGTAACACAGCTTCTGAGGCACGGTACTGTACGCTGTGTATCCTTGTGTGCGTCTACACCCTCTCCCCACCCAACCACAGCCCCTTCTTGTTTCTAAATATACACGCACTTCTTTTTTCTGTTGCATTCGTAAAACCTTCCTTGTGCTGCCAAAGAAAAATGGGTCACTCTAGACTTTTTGGGTTTTTTAACAGTATTTTACAAAACATTTATTTTGTATTTTACAGAATATATCGATATTGAATTGTACAAATATCTGATTATATTGGCTAACGTTTATCTTACATTCTTATTTACACCTGTGTAATGAGTATTTTCAATAGTGCATTTAGCTTTTGGGTTTTGACATTCTTTGGCTTATATCATATCCTGAATAAAGTAACCGGTCAGTGTTTTTCATAACTTTGAACACTGTCACGAAATGTTCTCATTTCAAGTGCTCTGTAGTAGAGCAAATTTTTTTAAAAAAGGTCTCATTTTCAAATACGATTGTGCAGCTGAAAAATTTGAAAATATTTTTATTACTTTGTTTGTGGTGTATTGCATTAAGAATGCATATTGAATGGAAATCTCTGAATTCAGTAAGTTCTGAAATGTGATCAAAAAAAGATTTTATTGCATCACATACAGACATTTGTGATAAGGAGTTTCTTTCTGGCCTTGTAGCGCTCTTCATCATTATATCATGAGATTTTTTTTCCCCCTTCCAGCCATTAAAATGATTATACAGAAGTTTTGTGAGGGGTTTTTGTTTTTTCTTCCCAAAAGCTAATACGTAGTTACCTCCTCAAAAGCAAATTAAAATGTTAAACCAAAGTCTACTCTATTTGATAGGAGTGAAGATTTTGGATAACTGGATGGTGTTAACTTGAGTTTGACAAAGATGCCCCCTATTTCAGCGAAATGCAGATATGATTTCTAGAATGGTGTCTGAAGCTTGAACACCTTTGGAAGATGAGGAGCTGAAAGGATATCAATCTGTTCCTATAGACTGTTGTTAATTCCGTGATACATGATGTACATCAGCTTTTTGAACATCTCTCGAAACTGCTTTCCGCACCTCAGCTGAGCTTTTTAAACTGATTTGAATGTGTCTGCCCATTTTCACTCTGGTTTTTTTTTTTATTATTTTTTTACCCATCTGGGATTTCAAAGGCTTTCTTTCTCTCTTCAGGCCTGGTTCTATCACAGCATAGCACAGAGCGTACAGCATTGGTTACCCTGTCCATGGGCTTGTGGTTTTGTTTTGGGGACAGCTGCTTTGCTGCAGGAGAGAAAGCCCAGGGCATTGAAACTTTCAGGCATTTCAGAACATGCTCTTAGTTTTGCAAAATCCATTTCTGCGATGGTTTTCTTCAGCTTTCCTGCTTTGCTGCTTTGCTTGGAAACTTCCTTGACTCTTAACTGGTGGGGGTGTTTTATACTGCACATTTGAGGGTGAAGTTGAAGCATACCTTGTAGTAACTGGGCGTTATTTGCACATGTTACAGTGCTGATAACAAGCTTCCACGGTCTTCTTTGAACCGGACTTGGATTTCAGATAGTAGGAAGGCATTTTAAAAGATAATTTTCTCTACTCGGATACTGCAGCCTTACTTTTTATTGCAATGTGTTCTGTTGCCTCCACCGAAACTGGTAGTCCCGTGATCTTATCATCGGTACGTTTGTATTCCGTAATGCCTCAGCCCAGCGTGTGCATCGTGCGGGCATGTTGACGTGATTTCAACTCCTTTATCCGTGAACGGAAAATTCCTGTTGAATGGGCACATGATGCGCCCTCCCCTGGCGGCCCCGGGCG
>NW_009711717.1:0-225 GCF_000703405.1 Apaloderma vittatum
GGCTACGTCCTGAAGCCCCCCTGCCTGCGCAGCCCCCCCGCAGAGGCCACCCAACGCCTGGCGCTGCACGTCAGGGTGAGGGCACCCTGCTCCTCCCCAGCCCCACGCAGGAGTGGGTGTGACCTGCGTCCCGGCTGGGTGACACCCATTATGTTCTTATCCCTGGTCAGGTGCCATCTGTATCCCTTTTCCCAGGTGACACCAACCCCACGTCCAGCCAAGTCC
>NW_009711718.1:0-1236 GCF_000703405.1 Apaloderma vittatum
CGCTCCCATTGGCCGCCCCCTGGCCGGCGCCCAGTTTGACCCAGTTCGGCTCCCGTCGGCCCCAGTTTGGCCCGGTTCAGCCCAGTTTGGTTCCGATCGGCCCAGTTTCACTCAGTTTGGCCCAGTTTGGGCCCTAACCCAACCCAGTTTGGCCCAGTTTGTCCCAGTTTGTCCCAGTTGATCCCAGTTGGTCCCAGTTGGTCCCATTCTGTACCTGAACCCAACTCAGTTTGTCCCAATTGGTCCCAGTCTGTGCCCTAACCCAACCCAGTTTGTCCCAGTTGGTCCCAGTCCAGGCCCTAACGCAACCCAGTTTGGCCCAGTTAGGCTCTAACTCAACCCAGTCTGGCCCAATTTGGCCCAGTTGGCCCCAGTTGGTCCCAGTTGGTCCCAGTTTGTCCCAGCTTGTCCCAGTCTGGGCCCTAACCGAACCCAGTTGGTCCTGGTTGTTCCCAGTCTGGGCTCTAACTCAACCCAGTCTGGCCCAGTTTGTCCCAGTTTATCCCAGTTGGTCCCATTCTGTACCCGAACCCAACTCAGTTTGTCCCACTTGGTCCCAGCTGGTCCCAGTCTGTGCCCTAACCCAACCCAGTTTGTCCCAGTTGGTCCCAGTTTGGGCCCTAACCCAACCCAGTCTGGCCCAATTTGTCCCAGTTTATCCCAGTTGGTCCCATTCTGTACCCGAACCCAACTCAGTTTGTCCCACTTGGTCCCAGTTGGTCCCAGTTTGGGCCCTAACCCAACCCAGTCTGGCCCAATTTGTCCCAGTTTATCCCAGTTGGTCCCATTCTGTACCCGAACCCAACTCAGTTTGTCCCACTTGGTCCCAGTTGGTCCCAGTCTGTGCCCTAACCCAACCCAGTTTGTCCCAGTTGGTCCCAGCCTGGGCCTTAACCCAACCCAGTTTGGCCCATTTGGTCCCAGTCCAGGCCCTAACGCAACCCAGTTTGGCCCAGTCCGGGCTCTAACTCAACCCAGTTGGCCCAATTTGGCCCAGTTAGTCCCAGTTGGCCTCAGCTGGCCCCAGTTGGTCTCAGTCTGGGACCCAACCCAACTCAGTTGGTCCCAATTTGTCCCAGTTTTTCCCAGTTTGTCCAAGTTTGGCCCAGTTGGTCCCGGTTGATCCCAGTTTGGGCCCTAACCCAACACAATTTGGCCCAGTTTGTCCCAGTCCAGGCCCTAACTCAACCCAATTGATTCCAGTTGGTCCCAGTCTGGGCCCTAACCCAACTCAGT
>NW_009711719.1:0-8934 GCF_000703405.1 Apaloderma vittatum
ACATAACAGCACAACATCAGAGCAAGCCATGGGGAAACTGAGACACAGAACTTCGACGCCTCAGGCAGCAGTGGGAGGGAATGGTGTCTCCACCCTTAGACTGAACCTCAGGACAGGGACCAATTGACACAGGTTAGTTCCCCCATAAAACTCTTCCACAGGGCCTGTGCTTCGAGAGAGCACGCATGTGTCCAGCTGCTGGAGTTTTTGTGGGTTGGAAAGGTGGACAGGGTATCCCAAAAGCCCCTGGAGCTGTGTTCTCTGTCCCCAGCCCTGAGCAACATCCTCTGGGAGGGCAGATCTGCACAGCTTGCCTTCAGCCACGGTCCCGGCACCACTAGCCCCGCAGCCTCAGGCTGTCCCCATGCTGGCCAAGGGCACACACACTCCACTGAAGCAGTGAAACCTCGTCTGCAGCCTGCCAGCACCCTGAAACCAGTGCTCCCAGTGCTTTCAGTGCTGCCAGTGCTCCCAGTGTCCCTGAGTCCACCAGCATAGGTGGGGCACGGTGTAATGTATTACAACGTCAGTGTATCAGTCACATGAAATAGCATTGGTGGCATACAGAGTGCTTCTCGTAACCGGAGCTCCAAGTACCTCTCAAATAGGTCAGTAGCGTCAAGCCTCACTGCGCTGTGGTGGGAAACTGAGGCCAGGAGTGTTGTTCGGTGGCCAGGAGGGCTGGGGAAGACCCTGGCCATGGCACCTCCCCTGGCACCCTCCCATCACTGACAGTGTGGCTGGGCATAGGCTGGCATTCATAGAATCATAGAATGGCCTAGGCTGGAAGGGACCTTAGAGATCATCTAGTCCAACCTCCCTGTCACGGGCAGGGACGCCACCTCTCGACTAGACCTGGCAACACATGGGGACAGAGCGGGAATCGAACCACGATCTCGGTGTTGCCATTGTTGTCAGCACCGCGCTCAAACCACTGAGCTAACCAGCCCCCTAGGCTGGCATTGCTGTGCTCTTTAGCAGAACGCGAAGGCTGTGCTGCCGAAGGGACCACAATGGTACACTGAGGTGGGCACCCAGGCAGATGTGACACCCTGGGGTGAGGAGTCATGTCCCCAGGGCTGCTCAGCCTTGGTCTCTGCACTCAAACCAGTGATCTCCAAGAGCCCCAGATGCTCCATGCCGTGCTGAAGACCCCCTCTGCAGGACTGCATCCTTTGCAGCTTGGTCCTGACCTAATGGGGCACAATGCTGTCTCATCATCCCTAGGGACACTTGTGTCACTGACACAGATTTCATCCTTCACTCCCTCGCACTCCTTTCCTTTGTGCAAACACGTATGGGACACGTCACTCTCACATCAACCTATCAAAATGTGCCTCCCAACTGCCGTCCCTTGCACCCACATCCCCCCAGCCATATTCTGCCAGCTGCTTCCCAGCCTGGGGCTGCTCCCCTCCAGCATCTCCCACGACCAGTCCTTGGGTGCCAAGCAGACAGCTCTCATCCGACGAAGCCTGTGCCCTTGGGCGCCGGGCTGGCCATGCTCACACAGGCAAGCTCCAGCCCACGGGCTCCTGCCTGGGAACGGTCACCAGGTAGCTGGAGGGCACATAGCCCCTCTGCCCGTTCACCTCCACCAGGCTCCACTCCTTGCTCCCCTTCTTGTCATGCGGCTCCAGCACCACCACGGGCTGCCCTGCCTGAAGGCTCACCTCCTGCGGACTCCTGGCTGTGAAAGAGAAGCCAGCGACCACCTGCAAAAGGCAGGGGAAGGAGGGAGGAAGCCTTTGCTGGACACAAGAGTCAAAGGGGGAAAGGACATATATGGCAGGGCAGGACCTAGGGCCGACATTGGAGGTTGTTTCCAGGAGGGTAGTGCAGTGCTGCCATCAGTAAAGGGGCACTGGGGACCCCACCAAGCAGTTCTTTTGCTCTGTCCACCCCAGGTCCCAGCAAGGCTGACACCAGCCATGCAGAGCACTCGACCAGGGGCTGTGCCACCCCTCTGCTAGGCTCATGGCTGCACACGTATGAGCACGTGTGTCCTGGAAAAGCAGGTCCCCCTTCCCACCCACATGTCGCACATGCAGGGACTAGCGTGGAGCTGGTGGGGTGGCTAGGAATAGCCATGGGCTGTGTGTCCCCCTCTCTCACCTGGAAAGCTGGGGTGAAGGCAGCCACCTGGGGCCGGGGAGCTTCAGGTGATGCGTACGAATGTCGCCTTCTCTCCGTGCTGCTCTCCAGCGCTGGCATCTGCATCCCAGGCTGCTGGCTTTGTACTGGGCAATAGGGCTGGAGCTTTCCAGCAGGCACAAACCCTCGGGGACCTGGAGGACATGCACACACACAGGTCACGGGGCTCTGCTGCCTCGCACATGTAGAACTGGTTGGAAGACAAGGGAATGATAATTTGGCATGGCACAGCAGCCTTGTTCAAACTGGCTCAACACTAGTGAATATCCAGCAACAACCCCCCCAAAAAAGGGGTTTCAAGATGTTTCTGTGTGCACGGAATTCTCCTTTCCCAGCCATGATGAGCCATGAGTGCTCCCTCATGGGGAAACCTGAACTTCACAGCTAATGGCTATGGGTACAGCTGGCAAAGTAGAGTTTGGGCTGAGCAAACCCTAGAAGGGAGGACCTGGGAGACAATGACCTGCTGTTTCATCCAGGATAAGGAAGTGGTTCGGGTTTGGTTTCTGACCCTGATGCCAAGGCAGGGAGAAGCTCCCCACAGCACGCACAGTACCTCCAGCATCCACCAGCCATCTGCTTGTGTTGCCCTTAGTATCCACACTTTGCAGCAGAGCAACAATCTGGCCCCTCTGCAAGGTCAGGTCCATGTCTTTGCTGCCACTGATGTTGCTTGTCACTTGGTAAAGTTTGTCTGGGCCGTGCTTGCTCACGAGAGAAAGGACCTTCCGCTCCTCGACAGGGTTCAGAGGCTGGTGAGGAGCAAAAGACACAGAAGTACTTTATGAGACAGGCAGGAAACAGAGGCCTTCCACGTACATGTGCTCTCCTTCCCGCAGGATCACATCCCAGTGAGAGGTTGGAGGAGAAACTCCTTCACATTCTCTGCTCTACCTCATGGTTTGGAGATGGGTGTCCAGAACCAGAAGAGCTGAGACTGTTCCATCTCGAGTTATTCCCAGTGAGGGAAATGCTGTGGCAACCTCCTGTGCCACTTTCTGAACCAACCTTCCCCCCCAAGGAGATGTTCTGCATTGAGAGGCCACAGTCCTACTTCTTTGGCCTGAGACACCCCCTTCCCAGCTCCTACCTGTGTCACAGGACTTGGTGTCACTGTCTCAAACGTTTGGCAGAAGGTACGGAGCTGAGCACCAGACTGCTGCAAGGTGTCTTCCACCATCTTCCAGAAACTGGGTAGAGGCATGTGGCCATGGGGCATCTGTGAAGACAGTCCCTGAGATCAGAGAGGGCCCTGGGGTAGGGAAGAGCTGTTGGGTATGGTCAAAATAAAAGGAGCAGGAAGATGCACCTTCCCTTTGGTGAGGAGAGCTGCTGCTCTCTGGCTTTGAGCCACCTGCCCCAGGCAGGTGGGACTCTTGGGCAGTACCCAGCCCACTGCAGCAGTCCCTGTGTCCTGCTGTCCTGCCTCAAGCCCACAGACCATCCCACCTGACTAAAAAGTGGGACAGGTGGATGGAGCTCCGGGGCCGATGTCTGCAGCATAAGCACCCCAGACTGAGCAAGGAGAATCCACCCTCCTGATGACCAGTGCCTGAGAGGATACCTCCATGTGGCTGCTTCTTGTTCCCATCTTGGTCATGGGGCAGGCGAGGGCCATGCTCTACCCCAGGGCTCTGTAGTAGCCTGACTCACCATGTTCGCAAACATCACGCTCAGAGAGGGCAGTGAGGAGTCCTGGGAGACATCTCCCAGGGGATGAAAGCTCTAGGAATGCTCGTTCCTCAGGCCAGGAGCTGTTCTTTAGCTCCTCACCTTCCAAGCACAGAGCTCTCAGGAGCAAAGAGCTAACACTGATCTCTCAGGCAGCACATCAATAAATTACTAATGGTGTCCTCAAAGAGAGAGCAGGACAGTTCCTGGCAGTGGAAACAATTTGGCCTTCCCCAGCCGAAAGGGAGGAGAGATCACTTACAAATGCTGGACAAGGAGCTGCGTGTCTCCAAGGGCAGGCTTGGGCTATGGTAAACTTTCAGTGCCCTGACATCCAAGCAATGTCCCAAGCCTGAAGGAGGCAGGTGTGGCTCAGCATGTATGCTGGTGCGGGCACACACGCCGAGGGGTCGCTCTCACCTGCGTCAGCTCCTTTTCTGCCTGGTGCAGGACCTGGGCAGCCAAGTCTTGTTGCAAGGCACTGAAGGAGCACAGTATCTGCCACAGGAGCTGCAGAGCCACCTGGTTGAAAAGTGGGAGCTCAGCCACGAGCAGGGCATTGATGGCAAGGTAGGTGTTCATGGCTGCCTCCTCGTCGTATGTCACGCTGCCCATCTCACTCTTCCGTTCCTGGATCTCCTCATAATCCAGTAACTTGTCCAGGCGCTTCTTGACCAGCTGTTGTGGCCCCACCAGCATGTCTGAGAGGCTGCAGAGGGGAAAACAGTCGTCGCTTCTGTGGGGTGAGACAATCCAAATCTCTGTGTGAGCCCTCCAGACAGGCCCACATGTCTGCACAGGAGAAAAGGCTCAGGGACCTGTGAAGGGTTTGTGTGGAGTGGGCAACATCTGAGGCACCCTTTTCTGAAGGCACATAAGATGCCAACCAAAGCAAGCCCCTGGGAGAGAGCAGCCATGCATGCCACGACTCACAGCTTGTGCTCCATACAAATGCTCGGGTATGACCCTCACGCATAAGGTTGCACGGGCTGAGGAGGGTGATGCAGTGACTGCCCCACGCAGGTCATAGTGTCCTGGCTTGCCAGAGGCGCTCAGCCTAGGGTCCGCGTGGTTATCCCACGCAGTGACACCCATCCCCATGCTGGTGCTCCTTGGGGATGCCAGCACCCGGCTGTGGGGTTCAGGCTGCCCGGCCACACTCCTCACTGCTCAGGAAACCTCCTGACTGCATTCAAAGCAACAGCCACCACCCACGAGGGAGTCCTGGAGAAGCAAGCAGGGCTGATGGAAGGAGATAGATAGGGGGCTCTTGGGCTCCCAGAGGCGAGTACAGATGTCCACAAGGTCTGGGTAGGTTGGACTGAGTTTTGGTGGCAAACACCTTGTGCCTCGTTTCCCACCATCCTGTGCTCTGCTGCAGTCCTGCCTACATGGCTGTCCATGAATGTGAGAGGGCCCTGGAGGCACAAACAGCCTTTAACAGCCCGATCAGCCTCCTCCGGGGCCTCCACTCACACCTCTGTCCACAGCCCATTTAAGGGCTTTCAGCTGCTATTTGGGTATTGCTGTGGGTGAGCTGGTTTCTGCCTCTGTCTCCTGAGAGGACCTTAGAACTTTGCTGTAGGTAGCTCAGCTCCTGGATGGATCCCTCAGATAGATGTTGGGTGGACCCTGCAGCTGGTTCTTCATGTGTCTGGGACTGAAGATGGACCCTATTACCTGCCTCTTCAGGGTGAGGCCCCAGAGGACTGTGCCTGTTGCTGAAGATACCATCTGCTCTGAGATCCCCCTCAGCTCTTGGCTGCCCTGCCCTGGAGCCAGTCCACCTGTGCCCTGGCAGAAAGTGCGAAAGCAACGCTTGGCTGTGACCAGGATGGAGATACACAGGGAAGGAGCACTCACAAACTCTGGGAAAACAGTGCAATGCAGGTATTCTGCAAAGCGGCGGTACTGCTGGGAAGGTCCCTCGTCGATCTGCAGGTCATGCTTGTGTGGGGTGGGCAACAGGAATAGAAAACCATCAGACCCGACCAGCAGAAGCTGCTCAATGCTAGCTAACCCATCTGTAATCTATCCCTTTGTTCCCAAAGACATGCCAATGTCCCAGGCTGGGTGCTCTGTGCTAGCAGCCCGCTGGGACTGATGCTCTGGGCTACTCTTGCCTGCAGGCCAGGGAGCTCACTTAGGTGTTAACAAACTTATTCCCTAAAGCAGGGGTGAAGTGCTGGCTTGCAAGTGAATTCCTGTTCCAGTAAGGTGGCCGAGGCTGCCCTGTGGCCCCAAGCAGCCTGCCCCAGCTTGATGTTGCCTGGTGCTTTGACACTTGAGTTTGGTGCTCCAGTAGCTCCGTGAAGTTTCTTGTATTTGTGTATGAAGCCTTCTGCCCTGCTTTGCATGGAGAGTGAGACTAGCGCGAAAGGAAAGCAGCTAAGGATGCTTTGGGTGGAGACCCTCCTCTGCTTTAAGAGGCTTTGCTCTAATGTTAACTTTGTGGGCAGCAGCCTCTTTCCTGCCTGGAGGCAAGCTTTAACTCACAATCCCTAGATCCAGAGAACAGAGCACTGAGGTCCCAGAGACCTAGCCTGCTGTCAGTGCCAGGGGAAGCCTGGCCTCCTGCTCCTCCTGGCCTCAGCATCGCAGCCCCTTGGACCTGCTCCTGGAGCAGCAAGGACAGTTTCTGTTTGATTATTATCAGCCATGGCTGCCATAGGCCTCTCTGTCCTAAATCCTGTCTTTTTTCCTTTTTAGTCCTCCTTGCCACAGGAGGGACAGGAGATGGATATATGAAAGGGGAAAGGGATTGACCCTTTGAGCAGAAGGTGGCAGCTTTGAGATCTGTGTGCTTTTCCTCAACCCTACAGGGGCTCTTACACAAGCAGAGGTAGCTGTGGTGATCTTGTACGAGCCAAGATTTGCCTCTCCTTGTGGTGAGGGCACTGGTACAGACAGATGCACAAGAAGGAGCTGCCAAACAGCCCAAAGAGAGGCCAGGCTGTCTCTGCCCTATGAGAACATGTCTTCATCAGCTCCTCAGGATATCTTTTAGAAGCCTTCAGAGGGAGAGAGATGGGACATGCATGCAGCCCCACCTTCCCTCATCAGCAGTTCCTCTGAAGCTGCATCCAAGCCCCAGCACGACTCCTGACCACAGCTTATTATCTAGGCTGCCCAGCCTATCTGCAGGCACTTCATGTCCTGGCTGAAGCCAAGAAGCTGGTTTACAGAGATGCAGCTCACGGGGGGGCAGTGCCAGGCAGGTCCCCAGGAGCACTGGATGTCCCAAGAAATGGCCACACCCTGTACCCCTAGCGAATGCCATCTATTACTGTCGTACAGACTGCCATTCTCATGCTTTCTATTCTAATCCTGTTTTACCCTCTCTTTGGGCTACAGGGAGTCTTTCTGTCCCTTTTTCTTCCTTCTCAATCCTATGTGGGGAGCCTTTTCATGACAAGGTCTTTCCAGCCCTTGAATAGCTGTTTTCTGAACCTTATGCCATTTCCTGAGACTTTCTGATAAGACAGTGTCGTGGGATTTCAAGTTTTGCCATTGCTCATACTTTCATTCCCCTCAAATGCCCCAAGGGATTGCCACAAGAAAATCACAGCAGCTACTCAGCCCGGTCATCTCAGAAGGGAAGTCTGTTGTTTCCCTGATTTAGAACACTTCTGCCTTATACCTGTTAAGGAAGAATTTCCAGTCAGTGTTGTTGAAACACTTAACCTTCTCAGTTATTTAATGCCTTGAAATAACAATCAATTTAAGGACCGATTAGTCTCAAATGACACCCATCTCAGACTGTGTCAATGAAACCTTGGCTTTGTTTTAAGCTCTGCTGGACCTGACCAATGTTTGGACGTTGTGCAAGCCCCCAGCACATCATCTTTACCTGAGAGATGCAAGTCGCTGAACATTCCCAACTCACATTAGTTTCATACAGGGCTTGAAAGTATTCTGCAATCGCAAGAGTAAGTTCTGAGGTCTGGATGGGGCAAACCCCCTGGAAGACATCAGTTTTACCTCTAAATGGCCTAAGTAGGATGCCACGTTCTCCTTCAGCATAGCCACGCTGGACACCACGCATTGGAACTTCTCCTCCAGGTCATCATACTCCCTGTCCTCCGTCTGCAAGGCAAGGGGCAGCTTATCCCCAGCGTGGGCAGGCCAGTCAATGCCTCAGGCAGGGCTGATGTCCCTCACTGGACAGCAGCCAGGCACCTGCCTGAAGCTCACTGTGCTGGGGACAGGCAGAGGAGACCCTGAGAAGCTCCAGGAATCTGAAAAAGGCCAAGATCTGGGGTGCTAGGGATGCATGCAGAAGCAGGGCCTTCAGTGTGGTCATGGTTCTGGGGAACACCAGGGTGTTCTTCCCTTTGCTGGGATGTCTGAGGATCCTGTGGGTCCTTCAGGGGCCAGAGCACTCCCCTAAGGCAGGGAGCAAGGTGTGTATCTGCATCCCTCCTACCCCACTGGTAGGGACTGGGCATCAGGAGTCACCCTTAGGCTGCTTGAAAATGTGACTGTGGCTCCTGTGACAGCAAGGGCCACTGGGTGTCAGCACTGGCCACCACACCTCGGCTCGGCTCTCCCAGTCCCGCTGCATATGAGTCTTGGGAGGCAGCAGAAAGCCCCAAGGAGAAGGAGGGGGTTGAGGGGTGGTGGGGTGAGGGCTGCCCACCTTGGCCACGATGCCAGCCTCATGCATGAGGAGCCGGCTCAGCCGCGTGGTCTTCTTGGCGATGGAGTGTGCGTTGAGGCGGGCGAAGCGGTCCCGCAGCGTCAGGTGCTCGGCCTTGTTGTATTTGGTTGCTGCCTCGGGTGGGGGCACACAAGGTGGGAGGGAAAAAAAGGTCAGAAGAGAAAAAACTTCAGGGCAGCGTCCTCAGCAGTCTGAGTGGGTGAGCAGCACCCGGGCCAGAGCTGACAAGTCTTGATAAGCACAACCCACATCAAAGCAAGGGCAGCCCAAGGCGAAAGTACTATGAAAACAAAAAAATGAAGAGCAAGCTCCTGTCTGTGGGGAGCTTGATTTCTCCTATCCCAAGGGCAGGACTGTTCCTCCCCATTCTCCAACTCCAGGAATGCAAACAGACCGGTTTTGTGCTCAGCCTGCCCCTGCTCCCTGTGCCACCCTGGCTCCATCCCACA
>NW_009711719.1:9002-13165 GCF_000703405.1 Apaloderma vittatum
CAGGATGGGTGGGGGGCAGGAGAGCGAGCTTTGAACTGGTTTAAGTGGGAATCAGCGCAACGGCAAGGGCAGACAACTGGGGTTGGGCTGGTGCTTGCCAGACGACGTGCCCCCTGCACTGTGCGCCCTGCCTGTGCCGTGCCCTGGCTGCTCACCTACTTCCCTGCGCCGTTTGTACTCGTTGATGTTGGTGTTGACCTGGGCCATGGAGCGGACGGCTGCCTGCAGAGCCGGGTAGGCGCTGGCACTGGTGGGGGTGTTCTCCAGGATCTTCCCCAGCAGCAGCGGGTATTTGGTGACTCTCTGCACTGGCTTCACCAGGAAGAAGTTGAGGTCTGACGCGCCTGTGTGAGGCCTGAGGGAGAGGGAAATCATTGGAGGTTGGGGTAGGGGGCCTGCTGCTCCTTGCAGTTTCTCTGCGGGCATTTTGGGGGAAAAGCAGCCCAGCTGCAGAGGGAGTTTTGCTGTATTGGACCCACAGACAAGTTGTCCCCAGCAGGCGTGGGAGGTTTCTGCCTGTGAACCCCTGCTCCCTGTCAGCTGTGCAGCCACCCCCAGGAGTGCTGGCAGAGGGATGTCAGTCCCGAAGGCCGTGCCAGCCCCAGGCAGGCACCCTGACTCCCTGAACAGTGCTGCCCTTGTCTGGCTAGGATGCATGGGATCGGTGCCTGCTCTAAGGGCAGGGAGGGTGTGGGCATGGCAGGCTGCAGGCAGGACTCCACTTCTACCTACAGGCAAAGAATTGCCCACCCAGGAGTCCCATCTCCTGTGAACACATCTCCTGAAACACACAAATCTCCTGAAACACACAAATCTCCTGAAACAGAGAGCAGCCCCTCCTGCTTCTCCTGGCTCTGACAGAGTCTGTGATGCTCCTGACAGTTAAGGAGGGATTCAGCGGGTTCCCAGGGGCCAGCTCATCTCTCTGGTCAAGCTGGGGAACATGTGTGCTCCACAGGCACAGCCTCTTGGGCTGCTGAGCAGGTAGGAGCTGTGAGTGCCTCCCCATCCTTTACTTTGGGGTTCACCACGAAAGACCACCAACCTGTAGTGCTGATTCAGCAAGTGCCCGCAGGGATGCAGGATAGGCTGCCTGGGACTACACCAGGCAATGTCACACAGGTGACATGCTGGTACACTCCGCCTGGTGGCGCATACCCATGCAGGCAGCTTGTCCAGAGAGGAGAAGGGAGAGGCCAGTAGGTAAAACTAAGAGGGGAAGGTGGTGGTCTCAGCAGCAGGTACCTACACTGTTGCATTCAGGGTCTCCAAGATCTCCTCCTGCAGCCTGGGGTCCTTGCGGTAGCTCTCCACCAGCAGGAGGGCATGCTCATAGCTGGCACAGTAGATCTTGTAGACAGTCTCCATCTCCTCCTTGAACTCCTGGAACAGGGTGCCTGTGGAAGCATAGCAAGACTGGAAAGGATGGTCCTTTCCTATGGCCTCAGAGAAAGGCAGAGGGTTCTCCCCAGCCTGCTGGAAGTATACAGCCAGCAGAGCAGTGTCATCCAAATGTGCTCTGAACCCCGGGCATCTCTGCTAAGCTGGGCCCAGTGCTGTCTCCTCCTCATTCACTGCAGCCTGTGCAGGTGAGCATGTGTGGCTGCCTGTGGATGGGGGTGTGCAGGCAGCAGCACTTCCCGGAGCTGAGGGAGGTGCAGGAGGTGTCGGGCAGGTGGTCTGGGGGCTGCGCCCAGGCACAGCGCTAGGCAGCAGCACTGCCAGCACCAGCAAAGGCACAAGTGGGTCGGCACTCAGCACTTACTGATGCACAGCAGCTGCTCGTGCTCCTGGGTGGCCGTGGCGTTGAGCCCCTTCAGGAACCGTCTGGAGACGTGGAGGATGTCATCAATGTTAGAGAAGAGTCCTTCCAGGTCAAGATCAGGCAGCTGAAGGGAACGAAGATGCACCAGGGTAAGCCAAATACATCAGACAGATGTATTTGTGAACCTTGTGCTCTGGAGGCATTTGTGCCCTCCTGCGCAATGGTGTCCTTCCAGCTGCACCATTCAATACCCAAGGAGCTGGAGTGATGTTCTGTTTCAGAAAGCATAGGGGATGCTGACACCTGGCTGTCCTCTTGAGAAGGGCAACGAGGCCTTTTCAAGTTATGGATGCAGGGTTAAAGCTGGTAGGACAGCTGCACTTGGTCAGACCCAACATCCATTCAATCCAAGATCTTGGCTGATCGGGGGGAGCCCAGGAAGGTGAAAGGTGTGGTCACCTCCCTGCAGTGTTCCAGGCATCTCACAGCTCTCCACCAATTCACCTACTGTCCCCAGCTCCTTGGCGGGGGGACATACTGCCCCTCACCTGCTTCTTCTGGAGGTGTGCCCGGATGTCTGACACACAGAACTGGATGCTGTGAACGTAGCTGGCCTCAGTGGTGATGAGCTCCTCTACAGCCAGCCGCTGGCTCAGCTCCATCCTGTCGCAGGGCATCAGCTCCTCGTAGATGGCCTCTTTGGTCTCAGTCGCATCGTCGGCATCGGGCTCTGCCCCACGGGCACTTGCCATCTCAGCAGGACACTCTGCAGAGGGTGGCAGGGGATTAGGGACAGGCCTCGATGAGGGCAGCCCTGGGACCAGTGCTCTGGTACCCAACTCAGCCCAGTGCCCATGCTCCTTCCCCTGTGCTGGGAGCACCTCGCAGCACATCCCTGGGGACACTCAAGCCACCTGCATTTACAAGCAAGTTGTGGATGACTCTTCAAAACCATAAAACCATAAAATCATAAATCACCACAAGCCAGGAGTGGCTGGCTGTGGAGGGCAGACACTCCCACAGGGCAGGGGGGGAACCGTGCGGAGTGGCTGGCTGTGGAGGGCAGACACTCACATGGGGCAGGTGGGGACCTGTGCCCAAACTTCTGCAACTGCATGTGGGGCCAGGGTGCAGGCAGGAGCCCAGCAGCACTCAGCCAGAACTAGGTCTGCACAGGGCCTGGTCCCTGAAAGCAGAATGGGGTTCACCACCTCCGCTCCTGCTCCTTGCTATCAGGACTAGCTGTTCCCTCTCTGCCTTGGCTGTCGGTGCCTGGCATGTTGCCTTGCCTTCAAGAGTCCTATTGAAAGTACAGACAGTGTTTTTGCAGTGCTTGAACAAAAGTCGTTTCTGTAGCAGGGATGACTTAAGTGACAGGCATGGGGGCAGAAGTGGGTGAAGCCACAGTGCAGCTGCTGGTGTGCAGAGCCCGTGCCCTGTCCGGCACAGCCCTCTCTGCCTGCAGAGAGCATTAAAAAATGGAGCTGATTCATGCTGTTTGCTTCTCGGGGAACCTCCTCTGCTCTAACTGATGCCGAGGAGGATGGAGCAGCTCCCAAAGCATCTGAGATAGTACTTGGTCCCAGGCAGGAGGCCTTGAGAGAGGGACATGGCACAGCCCACACCAGCAGTTCAGTTACATCCAGATCCCAGTGGGGGGAGGGATGCTGCCAGGCTGCTTGCCCATGAAGGCTGCGGAGGAGGCGAAGAGCAACGGCAGGGAGGAGGTGGCTTGGCAGGATAAAAGCAAGAAGGCACAAGCAGTGGCACAGGGAGGGTAGCTCTGACTCTGCCCTACACCGCCTGCCCAGTCAGTGCCAACCTCTGCACCCAACTGTCAGCTAGACCGTGACATGCCAGGTGTCGCAGGGGCTTTTGAGGCTGCAGCCCTGAGCACCTGCAGCAGGAAAAGGGAGAGGGGCTGGCAGGACAGCCTGACACTCTGCTGGGAAGGGTCCAGATAACAAGCGGGTGATGCAGTTGCAAGCACCAGGCAAGACAAATGTCCCCTCCTGGCATACGTCCACTGCTGCGCTTGGCACAGCAAGCAAATGCCTGTGAGAAGGTATGGGACTGCCTCACAGGGGCACATTGCCCTGACAGCTGTCACCCCTGGTCTCTGCGGATTTGGCTGTCGTCTCTACATGGGCTGCTATGGGACATGGGGCGTAGGAGACGCTTTCCTGCACCTCTTTGGGTGTCTCAGAGGTGTCCAGGCAGAAATATGCCCACCAAGGCCTGCTGGACAAACCCAGCGTCCTCTGCCTGGGGGTGACAGCAAACTCCTTGCTCAGAGGAAGGGCTGCGGTGGAAGCAGGTGGAAAGCCCTGATCCGAGGTGCCCCCTGCGCCCCGAAGAGATGCCCTGCAGCTGGGGGATATGCAGGCACTAAGGCGTC
>NW_009711720.1:0-14541 GCF_000703405.1 Apaloderma vittatum
GTTAATTTACAATAAATAAATAAACACACACACTGAGCCCCAAACCCTCGTTTGCCTGAAAATACCGGCCCGGTCGGTGAGGTCGCTACCGCCTCTCTGTGCCCCGCACAGGACCTACCCCCGCCCGCACGAGTACCTGGACGTGTCGGCGCTGCCCAAGAGCTGGGACTGGAGGAACGTGGATGGGGTGAACTACGCCAGCACCACCCGCAACCAGCACATCCCCCAGTACTGCGGGTACTGCTGGGCCCACGGCCGCCCCACCGCCCCGGCAGGTACACGCTGCCCCCGGTCAGTTGTAGCTTTATGGGGAAGCTCATGTGCAGCTTACGAAACAGCCAAATCACTGCGGTGACTAATGCAGCCAAAACCAAGGCTGAGACGGCTGCAAACGCACCAGGAAGTCCCAAGCCGAAGGCAAGGAGGTTTGCTTTCCGTACCGGAAAGAAATCAGGGCGAGGCTGTCCCCCACCCTCCCAAAATTGTTCAAGGTGGGGAACGCTGGCATGGGTACAAAGCTGCAAGATGAATGAAGTCACTGCTGTTTAGGGCCTGGAGTAAGAACTCAGTTTTCTGCCCCTCTTGGAGCCACAGTGAGAGCAGCAGCAGATGCAAAAGCAGCTGCCCCGTCTCCTTCCCTTTTTCGGTACCTCAGCCCACTGCACGACATCTACAGCAGCGAGGGGCTGCTCTGATGATGCCTGGCTCTGAGGAAACGAAAGAAGTCGCCTTTTGTGGGAAGGGCTTGCAGGGTATTAGCTTCATGAGCCCTGTGATTCAAATGAACTGGCCACCACAGCACACAGACAAAGCTAGTTTCAGGTGAGATGTGTCAGCCTTTGGCTGAGAAAAGGGAAGCAGAGGTTTGCTTCAGTTGGAGGGGTGTTTTCTCTCTAGAGGTAAAGCATGATAATTTGCATGCAGCAGCAGCACGCTGCCAAAGTACTGTCTGCACAGGGAGGCTGTAAAAGGATTAACTGTGAAGGAGAGATAGAGGAAATTGTGCAGAAATGAGAAGAGCAAGTGTGAGCAGACAGTGGGAGTCACAAAGTATCTGTTCTTAAGCAGTACAAGAATACAGACACCAATGAACCTACCACGATGTAGTGAAGCACTAGGCTAGATGAAATACAGTAACTTATTAATTATACAACTTTGTTTAAAACTTCATTTTATATGTAGGTATGCCAATATGTGCATTTTTGTAAGTATAAAGAGATGATTTTAAATATCAGGATTATTTTTTGTTACCTGCTATGAATAGTGTTCATTCATTCCTTCTGTTGTTGGTGGAAGACTTGGCTGGGATAACGCCTCCCAGTTCTGTCAGGTATAGTTGTATGTTGTTAGTACTAAGAGGATTAAAAGTACTACAGTGGCATCAGTTAAGACTGTTAATGCACTGTGAGCAGCAGTTTATAAATACCCATCAGGAAGCTTTTCTGCCAAGTAAGCTCGTTGTTTCTGACAAAATAAGGCAGCAGGGTGGCAATGCCTGCAGGATAACAGTGACATGTTGCCATAACAGCAAGGATATATTTCTGAAAGCCTTTCCCTGCTTTAAGTTTGTGAAGATTGTCTCTGGGCACCAGAGACCTAGACTGCATGGCCTTATGACTCTCTGCATGGGTTTATGCATAAATCCTGTAAACGAAGCTACTGAGAGTGGGGTTTATGATGTGTATTTGAAAACTCTTTGCTGTCAACAGATTTGGAAGCTTTCAGAAGCTGTGACTTGAATTCAAAGGGGCACCTCAAGGCTTTAAACAGATCTTACTCATCTGTGTATTTTTGCTGAGTTTTTAATGGAACAAAACTTCTAATGGAAACCCACAGTAATAACTCAGCCTGCCAGTCTGAGCTGGGTCACACCATGTGCCTCACTATCAACAGCAGAGGCTTTTCCAGCCACAGGTACCCTTGCCTGCAAAGTTACCCGTTCAATGAAGGAGAGAGAGTTTCAACACTAGTTGCCACGTGTAGCCACCCACACATCCCACTAATAAACACCCATTTCTTATCTCTACAGATCGAATCAACATAAAGAGAAAAGGTGCATGGCCTTCTGCCTACCTCTCTGTTCAGAATGTGATCGATTGTGCTGATGCAGGATCCTGTGAGGGTGGGGACCACTCGGGTGTTTGGATGTACGCCCACGACCACGGCATTCCAGACGAGACCTGCAACAACTACCAAGCTAAGGATCAAAGTATGATGCCTATTTGCCTTGCTGTAAGGCTTCATCCCAGGTTTAGCAGATCTTATATATATACTAAAAAACCCCAAAATCATGGGGTTTCAGTGTACTGGTTCCTGCCTCTCAGTACAGTACCTGCTGTTTGACTGACAGAAAAGGTTTTCTTTACAGGCACATGTGTGTGTGTCTCCTTACTCTAGTCAGACAGCATAACATTAGATCATGCTGAGACAAGTTTGCAGAGCTCAACTGTTTGAACTTAATCTCTTAAATCTGTGGGACACAATCCCTAATGTACTGAAATATTTACAAGTGTCACCTCAAGCTAAACAAAGGAGATATGTAACCTTTGTCTGGTCATGTATGACTGGAATAGTTTCTGTATCTATAAACAAGTACTTATGCCTATAAGGAACAGTAACTAGTGATTGTAGGAACTGGAAATGTGGTTTCTAGAGAGAGCATGCATTAGTAATTACTCTTACTAAAATCTGCTTCAAATAAGTTATAAGAAAAAAACCAAACCTTGGTGTCATATTATTAATTCGCTTGAAGAAAAGCCTTCTCTTGCAGTGACAATACTCACTTTTGTTTTGTAGAGTGCAAGAAGTTTAACCAGTGTGGAACTTGTGTCACTTTTGGAGAATGCCATGTCATCAAGAACTACACCCGGTGGAAAGTTGCTGACTATGGATCTGTCAGTGGAAGGGAAAAAATGATGGCAGAAATCTATACTAATGGACCAATTAGGTAAAAACAAATAAAACCTTTATCTATTAGTAATACTGGGATTGAAATACTTGAAACTCAGTCTAATGACTGAAGCGTACATCTCCACTCCATCACAATTTAGCTCTGCATTAATACACAGACTTCAGCTTTTTTTTTTTTTTATGTGGTGTGTTTTGTTGGTGTGGTGGTGGTTTTTTTAGCCAGGCCTCTGCCGTGATGTCCTTATATAAGACATGCTTTCTGTTTTATCACAGCTGTGGCATAATGGCTACTGACAAGTTGGATGCGTACACTGGGGGACTCTATACAGAGTACAACCCCTCGCCGGTGGTGAATCACATCGTGTCTGTGGCTGGCTGGGGCGTAGAAAACGGAACAGAATACTGGATTGTTCGTAACTCATGGGGTGAACCCTGGGTAAGGAGAGGTGGAACAAGCATGTTTTCAGAATGACTTCAGAGAAAATGTGAGGTTTTTCACTTGCACACAGGAAGCTGCAAAGGTAGCACGTGGATGGGTAAAGTAAAACTTCCTTTGAAATAAACTACCAATTAAAAAATGTAAACTGATCTGAAGACAAGAATATCCAGCCAAAGTTACCTGAGTAATGTCAACTCAACCCCAAACGCTGTCCTTCCACAGACACGTGGCTCTGGTTTTGGACAATGATAAATGGCTGTTAGCTGTAGGAAAAAGTCAAGTCACGTTCCTGGAAGGAAGTAAATGCACTGAAGCAGATGGTCCCTTTAAACAAGGTTGCCCTGTGAACTCAGTGTTACACTTCATCTGAAGTGAATGCCTAGATACATTTGTAAATCATTCACATTTGAAGACAGAACAGACTCAATAGCATGTATTTTTTATATTAATGTTTTCTAATTCTTTACAGGGTGAAAGAGGGTGGCTGAGAATTGTGACAAGTGCATATAAAGGTGGAACAGGATCAGACTACAATCTTGCTGTTGAAGAGGACTGTGCATATGGAGATCCTGTGCTTCCCTGACTCTGTATTGTATGTCTGTATTTAGGAACTACGTACTCTGAAAGCTTCCCAGCACAACCTTGTTCTGTTTAAAGAAGAGCAGTCTAAAACTCTTCCACAGTTCAGCACCATCAGGCAGTTCTGCAAAGTTAGGCCAGGCAGCAACAAGCAACATCTTCAAAGTAAGACACAGAGCTGCCTTTAGGTAACTATTTACAACTTGAAGTAATTTACCCATGAAAAAGTTGTCTGCCTTGATGCACAGTATTTAAATTGCACTGGCTTAATCAGAGACACTGTATATGTAAATCTCTATTTTTTAAATACTGATTATGTAGACATAATCAGAATGAAAAAGTAGATTCAGTGTTTGGGTCTAAAGCTTATATTAGATTCACTGACAATACTGAACCACTGTCTCACAATGATGCAGATCACAAACCAAAGCGATGTCTCTACATGACACATTAAAACCCCAAATCCCCGGTTGTTTCTTTGCCCTCCTCATGGAACAGTGTTGTTGGAAGTCTCATATAATGCAGTGGCTTTTATCCAGCCAAAATACTAAGAGGCATTACTTTGATCAAAAGACAGAGTCTAAATGTTTCTTAGTTATATAATTAGTCTTGTCTTTGCTCTAATTCTTTCCTTTAGTAAGTGACTGGCTGTGCCATTTTTATCCTAAACAGGCAAAGTATAAATTGCCATAACCCAAACCACTAATTTGAAGAAAGGTGGTAAATCTCTCCCTTACAAGTGGCAAATTGGTGCCATATCAGCTGTTAGGATGTGGCATTGTTAATTGCATTTAATAAATGGAATTTTTCTCTTACATGACTATGTGTATTATAAAAGCTTAATAACACAATCTCTTATTGTTGCACTTAACAAGCAGTCTCACGGTAGAACAACTACTCAGAGCTTACCTGGGCTGGTGCTGCTTTTACTATTTTCTTACGGAAGTCTATACAGCAAACAAGTTAAATTACACTGCCTTTACATCCACTGGAGATAGATAAGGCTACAAGCTACAACAAAGCATCCAACTTCAAATGAGGGAGTGAAGAGACCAGATGTTCTAGAACACACACTTTTAAATGTCAATCTTCAAAACCTACTGTAGGTCAAACCAACCTGTGAGTTACACCTCACTCAAACCTGTAACTTAAAGCTGGTGGTGCAGAAGAGAAAAAAAAAAAAAAATTCCCAGAAAGTATCTCTTATTATCTGCTATCTCCCAGCTGGTAGTTTCTGCAGCTTACCTGGGTTTTAATCTGTGAAAGGACTCTGCTCCTAATTAGAAGATAAGGTGAAGACCCATAGAAGAGTAGGACTGCTAGTGTCTGGGATGAAGTTGAGGTGGTTGTGCTATTCTGATCATTTAGGTTTCAAACTGCCCATCTCTCAGTACTGTCACAATAAGAGGTGATACTGTAGGCTAGAAGGCCTCAAAGACTGGCTCTTCTAGTTGATGTGGGCTTAATTTTGGCATCCTGCATAGCAGAATCACACTCAAATTCTTAGGTGCTTCTCACCTGCCATTCACCTCCAGCACAAAAGCCAATACCCCACCTTTAAATCCAAGCAACAGACAGAACGCCATCTGTCTCCTTGGCTTTGCTCTGCCGCAGCAGCATGGCTCCATGGTGCCATTTAAGATTAATTCCACTAAGCTGTAGAAATGCTGAGGAACCCAAGCGTTCAGAGGAAGCGATATCAAGCTCAAATACAGAGGAAAGCAAAAGGACACTCCTTTTACAGAGCTGGCAAATTTTCAGTGGACACAGAAACAAACTGCTCTTCATTACCACGAAAAGATGATACGTAGGTACGTCCTAAAATGACGCTCTGCAGGGTGAACCGGAGCACTGTGTGCGCTGCGGCAAAGTCAGTCACTGCAGAGCGCGAATGTGAGGGACAAACTCGAGAAAGGGCACATGAGCTCCTTTTTAGAGTAAGAATCCATACAAAGGGCTGCAGACTCAAGTATTATCATGGAACAAATCACTTACTCAAAAAAGAAAAAAAGCAATTTTGTTTTTCAATTTAAATCCAGTTGGACTGACTTACTTAAAAGATCAGTGTCTTTTAGGAAGCAGGTTCTTCAGAAAACAGATGTGCTTAGAAAAAGCAAATTGCACTTGTCTATACCTTTCACTTTTAAATAAGCTACTTGCCTGTACAAAGAGAAATCCAACCCAATGAACAGAAAAAAAGAGTGGGAAAGAAATCTCTGGAAAAGGAAAAAAGAAAACAAACACCACACTTTTATTTAAATGTAAGTTATAATCTTGGGTGTATTCCCCACTGTTTGGCATCAACCAGGACAGAGTAGAGGTAAGTATAAAAACCAAGCAGTAATGAAATTTCTGCACACATTCATCTTTTTGGACAGCAGTAGAATTCTGACATGGTAATGAAACTTACCAGTAACATCGGATGCATCTATTTAACAAAAAATAGATTCTGAAAGAGAACACACTCACATACAATTCATCTGTTGATACAAAACTAACATTGATTGTTGCGACTCCACTTATGTTACACAAAATTCTTTTTTTCATAGCCGTAAATACAGAGATTACTCAGAATTCTAATGTAATGCAAAGGTAAAAGAGGCATTGCGGGTTCTCTATAGCACAGATCTAAATCACACAAAATCCTTTTTTACAGCTTTCAAGATCTAGTCTTCAGAGACTTATCTGCAAAATGCTTTTAGTAGGAACTACCTTCCCCATTCTTCGAGTTTTGTGTATTACACAAAGAAACAATCAGGAATTCTGCAGGTAACCAAAATAACATTCTCTGAAATAAATCTGTTTATCTCCTGCTATTCCATTCAGAATATTCAAATTTATACCAAGTTGTACAATGACAGAAAATCCCTCAGTATTATTCCATTTACCTTAACAGTCCTCTGATATGAAGCTCAAGCCAATAAAACATCCTCTGCCCTTTCTTCCCTGTTTTGTTTTTGTTGGTTTGGTTGGTTTTGCTGTTGTGTTGCCCAGTTACAGAACCTCACTGGTGGAGAGTATGGCATAGTAGTTATCATCTGCTCCGCATTCTTGATTTCTTCCACTGCTTAGTTCATCATAATAAAGTTAGATTTGCAGTGAGCTTAAAAGAAGAAAAAAAAGTGATCTTCAGTACATTACTCTGATTTACCTGTCTGCATGCGGATTTCTGTGTTGTGTAAATTGTGTTGTTCCTCACTACAGCGTTAGTTCTCAAAAAGCAGTATTTGTTCCCCAGTTCCTCACTACTACCTAGAGATTCTTGATTAAAGGAAAATTGCTAAAATTGCTAAAGACCTAAAAGGGAAGTTATCTGTGAAAATACCTGGCAGGCATTCCTAGTTTTAGCAATCCCCCTCCTAAACATCATCCGCACGTTGTAACAAATACAAATGGAAGCAGGGATGCAGGGACTTACCTATAAACTCAGTGACGGGATCATGTTCGCCTTCTGTTTTAATAGTACCTGCAATACTTTCATTCTCCAAGATGGGAAGAAAAAGCTGTACAAAGTCGGAGGTATATGGAGGAGCAATCACATCTAGCACCTGGAATAACCGGCAAAACTCAGATTATTCTTCTAGTCAGAGGAATAGTAGGGACAGTATTTAACTCACAATGCCAGCCTTGAAAGTATACAAGCAGATGGTCTCCAGACAAGCAATTACTTATGTATTCTTGTGGTACTCCAGCCAGTAGCTTCATACTTTCAGAAGTCAGGAGTTACTAGGACTAAGTCCCATCTCTTGAATACTGACATTACACACATTGCTCAGAATCTCATCTTGCACCTGGAAATATTTGAATCTGATGCAACCTGATTTAGTATTTAAACACATTAAAGTTCACCTCTACACGTTAGTAAACACAATTTTTTTGCTGCCCACCTCTGTAACAAAGTATCTGATGAGAGAGATATCTGTATCTAGCTTCTCCAGGCATTTGCGGATATAGCTGACAACAGGCAGGACGTATCCTCGACTGAGTAAATGGACCATTCTGTCCAAGAGAGTCTTCTTCAATTCCAGCTGACGGCGCAAGCAAGGAAGAAAACAACAGATTAGAACTTTCTCTCAAAAAAGCAAGACATTTTTATGTTCATTCTTATTGATTCAATATCTGCTCCGTTACATTTTAACCATGACCCCTTTCTTAAACTAAACTCTTAAAACTACTGTGACAGCAACAGCTATTAGCTTGAATATAAAAAAGAAAACAAATACTGAATGCTTTGAGAATCACCTGCTCCATTACATCAAGCTGCGAATGTTCGGTTTCAAAGAGCTTGACAAGAAGCTGTAGTACTTGGGGATGAAGCAGCTGATGGCAGGTACTGATCTGCGAACGAGACAGGAAAATTAGATCCTCAGAATTTAAAAAACCCAACACATCAGTCTTTATTAGACAAGTTCACATCGATGTTCAGTGCCAGATGTAAACTCTTTCAGAAAAGCATTCCACTAATTCTTTCTTTGACGCGTAAGTTTTCCTAGCATAAATAATGCTGAGCTTACAAAAGCAAATAATTAACTCTGAATAGAAACAGATTATTCTCTGGATATTTACTGATGCACTGCAAATTACAGGCATTCAGTGAACTGGATGTACTTCTGAGTTACAAGCATCAAAACCGTTCTTACTCTCCAGCAAGGTTTATATATAGTTTTACCTCATCCAGTAATGCCAGATGAACTGGAGTGTGATCAGTCTGCAGCTGGAAGTATCGCGGTTCTGACACTGTCCAATCCACCCACTTTAATACACCCATTGCCACCACTGGGAACCTACAGAAAAAGAGATTGCTTTAGCACAGAAGCATTAAAAAACCCAACCCAAAACAACAACAAAAAAAACCCAAATCAATAAGCCAACAACAAAAAAAAAAATCAAGTGAAAAAAAACCAAAACAAAAAATCCCAGTAAATTAAAAAATGATAGAGTGGGAGAACATTCTTTTTACAAAAGACATTCCCTGCTGGCACAAAATGGAAAAAAATAGGGAGAATAATTCAGTACACTTTAAAGTTTGTGCCAGTTTATTCAGCATCTGCTATTTCGTACTTCTAGGAGGAGAAAAAAGGACACCTCTATTGCTAGGAAGGCTTTATTAGGAATCCAAAGTGATCTGTCACCTTTTTCCACTGGCAGAGGAAAAGCGTGTTCCGTGACACGAGAAACACAAGTTGTCAGTGAAGGCCAGAATTTGCGTTCTCAGTGAGAGAGGCTGCAGAGTCAGATGTACAATTTTGAAAGCTGTGTTCAAACCCCGCCCTCACGCACCCTCCAACGATGTTTTCACAGAGGCATCTCCCTTTAGCAGTATTGCCTCTCCTAAATAATACTCTCCTTCCAAAACATAAAGCTTGGGACCGGTCTTTCTGCTCACCTGATGCACTGGTAGAGAGTGCTCAGTTCTGCGACCAGCTCTGATGCTCCTTTGTTCTCATTGCAGCACAGATTGTGAACAGTTTCGATGGCTTTTGAAGTTGACTTGAGTTCATCCTTGTTTATGCTGACTCTCTTGTTCTGAAAAATCGCAAAGTTTGAATCCAAAAGTGGTGAACTGTAACCTGCGACAAGGCCAGACCTGCACCACGTTTCTCAAAATTTGGACTCAAATCCAAGTTTCAGAAGAACCCGTTATTAATGAGCTGAAGTACAAGTGTGTTTGTGTTATTTAATTCCCTAAGAATTACTTTACCTACTCCAAGGAATTAAATTCCCCCTCCTCTGACAAAAGGCATACGATTCTAGTAGCTCAGAACTGCTACTGACAATCTTGGAGGGAGGTGTGACGGAAGAAGAGAGCAAGCACTCGGACATTTACAGAACCATCTGATCACCAGGTTCTACTTTTTTTTTTACCCTAGTCATTTCAGTTGAAGTCAGAAACATTTTACATTAAAATAATGTGTTTGGCTTCATTTGTTTATTTTAAACTGAGCAACTTCACAACCATACATAGTCTTAAGCACAGTCAGGCCTCTGTAGGTAAAAATAATATTATTCCCAGAACTGACCATTACCTTTTTCCACATCTCTACGACACTAGCTGCGTATGCCAGGATGTGAATGAATTTGTGTTTGTGGTCCTGGTTGATCTTAGCACCTGGCTTAAACAAGGACTGCATGAAGAGGTCCAGAAAGGCAGGCACTCGAATCTGTGAAGAAAATCAATAGTTTATTAGAGCCTAAGAATTATAAGAGGTGACTGAAAATACAGTTTTGGCATCTGACAGACCTTGCATAAAAAGAGATCTAACACATTCCCCCTTAGGAGTAGGTTAGATAGTTCTCTGAAAGAGACTTTTGACAGAAAAAGGAAATAGAGTTACAGACTATATTGCTGAAGTATCTAAATGCCACCATTTTTTACCAGAAATTATATTTGAATAAGGCAGTGAAAAATGCAAAAGGTGACATTTAGGGCTGCTTATAATAATAAAAAATAACCAAGCCTAGTTTTGCAATTTATTTTTTATTTTTTGTTAGAAGAAGTTAATTCCTTGCCATCTTTCTCTCCTATTGAGAAGTTATTTAATTAATTTAATTATATGTAAAAAGACAATTTGGAATGATTTAAAAAAGTAAATCAATCAAGATGCTAATGCAAAACAGAATACAAGTAATAGTTTTACATTTAGACATTACTTATAGAGGGATGAACCTAAGTACTAACTCAATGCAACACTTAGCACAACAAAACCTCATATTTCTGAGCGCTACTGTAACAGAAGTAGGCTTCAGGGGTTACAAAAAAGTAACTACTAACCAGCTCTACTGGAGGTGGGTCCATGCTTGTAAACATTTTGAACAGGACAGTGATATCTGCCGGATTCAAAGCTCCTTTGGACAGCATCGCACCAAGAGCCTGACAGGCTCGAGGATAGGAGGCTGCCGTACCCAGCGCTAAAGTTATCTGACTGGCGTCATGGCCTCTAGAGGGAGAGCAAACATACAGAGCAACTTATTTTCTTAACCAGGACATTTTAGCTTGAGTCAATAAGGCACATCCTATGGAATGTAATGCCTTAGAGCAGAACCACTTATCCTGGGCAATGAAACAGGGGTGTTATTTCCCTTGTTTGTTTCTAAAAATGTTCGTAGAATAATAAAAATAGACTTTTTTTAAATATACAGAGACATCAATTCTTTGCTTTGCTGATTTCAGGTCTCCCAGCACAGGACATTGAAATTTTCGACTGTTGTGTGGGTTAAAGCTTGCTACAAGAGCTGCTCTGCTGCAGCTAAGAATTCTGGTGATGAAGAATGAGCAAAAGACAGCAGTTCACAAATTCCAGTGACGTACATTTCGGTAATAATATAACTTCCACTTACTTTTCATGAGCGTATCGCTGAACCTCCTGAGCAATCCGTCTGACAGCTGACCCTCCTTGCTCTTCTTGAGCCAACATAGACATCATAGACTGAGCAAAGAGGTAAGTGTGTTCTCCATGGCACACCATCTTCTGCAAAGGCACACAGCGAAAACCTTACCACTCAGCAAGAACCAGGTAAGCAAGCTTCTGTGATCACACTGCTGTAATAGCAGATAGTTCACTGAAATCTACGAACTAAAAAAAACCCCAACTCAAAAGAAAAACAAAACACCACCACCAAACCAAAACACAAACAACTAAACAAGAAAATCCATCGGCTAAGAAAGTACAGAAAAGCACAGCATCCCTAAGCATTGATAGTATGCAAGAAGAAATGGCTAAACTGAGAAATTTGTTTCTTAAATGCCAAAATGTAGAGGACATTCTACCCTACACACACTCCACACTTACTCTGCAACAAGTAAGAAGTACAAAGCCAGCTGAAAGTCATTATGAGCACGCGCTGGGTTGATTCAGGTGGCAACTTTCACACTGATGTGGGTGATAAAAGACTCATCTCGACTTGCCAAGGGGCTGACTAGACTGGTCTTTAGATTTCGCACGACATGTGAAAGACAACAGTTCTACCTTCACCCTTTTACAATTCATTTCATAAATAAGAAGTGTCATGGATGCCACCCAAGAAATTCTTGGTCACAGAATAATCCAAAAGCTTTTTTTTTTTTTAAACTCAGATACACCTTCTCTTCTTAAGATTTTATGAGGCTTGATAAGATGTCAAGATTCTCTACAGTCCTGTAATGCCTTGTATATCCTAACTGGAAAGGAAACCACTATTTTCTGTCCACATTAAAAAAAAGAAACAAAAACTTACAGCAAACTCTGGCAGATTTTTTTCAAGGTTTTCTTCTCCTCCATCTAGTATTGTTGCCAGAGATGTACGCAGGACTCTGGAAAATACTTCTAGTTGCTGACATGCGGTTGAAACACTGGTTATTTCCCCTTGGTATCCAGCATCAGATATAAGCTACAAAACCAAAAACGTCACAGAAAACTTCTATTATTTACATTTATATTTCAAATGTTTCAACAATTTTAGAACAAACAACACACAATCTGCCTCCGCATACGCTTACTGGAACTCACATTCATCTTTTAGATTATGGAAAAGGAAGTAAAAAAGAGGTATAGCAAGAAGAAAGTAAACCATAACCATATAAAAATATTGCAGAGCACAGCAAGACCTAACATTCTTTCCCTGTCTAAGAAACATCCAAAGTTGCCTGAAATGTTCCACTGCACCAGAAATCCAGAATTCTCAAAAAAAAGTACTTCAAACTGCAAAACTACACTTTCTGCTTGCAACCTGTACTACAATTCCTCCCACAAACGTGCACCTGTGCTGCCGACGCTTAAATTAGCAGAATTAGCAGGAATACATAAACAGTACAGGTTAGACCATAGGCAATATTTGATGCCAGAACAATCAGACCTTTACAGATGTTGTCATTTATTAGACTTGAGTATACTACCTTCACAGTAAAATTAAGCATTAAACAGTCGGGATGGGCTTCTGCCAACTTGTAAAAGAGGTCTCTCCACGTAGTATGCGCTATCATTTGCTCGAGCCAGGCTGGAGTCTGGAAAAGATGAGAGCAACAGAGAAGGATGTAAGAATAAATAATTGTCAAGATCATTACCAGTAAGCCTTTTACCTCTCAGGAGTCCTGCGAGTTGTTACACAGAACTTTGTTACAAAGGAGGATGCATTCAAAGCTTCTAAGTTCTCTAAACCTCTGAGGACTCCACTGAGATACAGCTGGTTTTCTGAAACCAGTTATTTCTTAACCAAGGAGCTTTGAAGGTACAGTGCCCCTTCCCCCACCATCTACTACTCCATCAGATGAAGGCGTCTACGTAGGATCCACTCATGTAGAGATAGCAACACGGATTCCATGCACACCTCTCCTTCCTCTGTAAAGATGGAATCTGCTTTCCGAGGGTCAAAATGCTTGATAAGTAAGCTCTTTAAATGGTTTTCTACAGTCTCCTGAACTTGCAATGGCTCAACACCTGTATAGAAGGAACAAAAGACTTGGCAGATGCAATCCAACCAAACACGGCAGCAACATCTTAAATTTTTCATTGAGAACAGAAGGTACGCAGAAACTTATCAACACACAGAAGATGAGAGTCGTAAGTTCCACTATCAAGCCACACCAATACAGACAGATAGGCAGATTCTCAATCTTTTTTCATAAACGCAGACAGTTTAGGATCACATGCAGGTCACACTAGTCCTTTTCTCTCACTCATTTTGTCAGTCATGCAAACAGAAACGCCAGTCATCTCACAGCAACGTTACTGGGTGCAATACCAAAATGCACATATCTTAAATGCAAAAGAGATTATCAGGGTTGGTGCACAAACCGACCTCACTACAGACTAAAGTCCATCCTTCCCACATATTGGCTATCAGTAGCGTTATTAGGATACTACAAGACTATACACAAAGCAACAAGCAGTTCTACATTCCTGAGTTCAGAGTATAATAATTCTGCTAATTTGTAAACAAAAGTTCATACTAGCTAAGGGACACAATACAAGATAATGCTGAACGTGGCCTGCAAAAGGCTACTGAAGAATTCATGAGCAGACTGGTAAAACACAACTCCTGTCCCACAGAATACTGCCACCTCTATGACAACCTTCCATGTCACCACTCGCTCCCCAAAAGGGAACAGTAACTGGAAACAAGGTAATTTGTTTATGCAATATTATGTAACGCTATTACAGAATACCAGACATTGCTAACACCATCTGTGGAACAGTACCCTTTTCCTTCTGCACGAAACCAGAAAGAAACTATAGCTTATAAAGTTGCTTCAACTATATTGCCCTTTTTAATACTGTTTGTGGGCATTTCAAAATGTTCATCAGCAGATGACTTATTCTCTAGGAGGAAAAAAACTTATTATTATAAAGAATGTAGGCACATACATATACAGGATGACAACTTTATAACGTTCCGCTTCCTGAGATCAAATCTGCCACCGATTCAGGTATTTCTGAGAAAAGGAAGACCGCTGGCCATAACGATACCGTATCACTTAGCGTACCTGTCTGAATGAGCCACTCTGCCAGCAAATTTACAGTCTGAGCCACTGCGGTGTAGTTTTCAGAAAGGAGCTGGATAACATTCTCTGGAGAACCTCCTGCTTGGAAATACCTGAGTAACAGATTAGGAAAAAAGCCACGCTAAACCCCAAACCT
>NW_009711721.1:0-200 GCF_000703405.1 Apaloderma vittatum
TAGGCTTTGTTTGGGCATGCTGTTGCCCTGGGGCAGCGTTGCGGTAGAAATCACGTCGTCGGATGAACCTTCTGCCTCAGCGTTCATAGGGCCCAGCCCTCAGCCTTTCAGGACTCTCCCTCTTGCGCCTTTCCCGTTTCTGTTATTGTTTTGGGTTTTTTTTGATTTTTGCTCAGCCCTGGTGAGGCCTCCCCTCGAGC
>NW_009711721.1:606-16794 GCF_000703405.1 Apaloderma vittatum
CCTGGTCTGGCTGATGTGGTGGTGTTGGGTCACAGGCTGGACTTGATGATCTCAGAGGTCTTTTCCACCCTCAACAATTCTGTGGTTTTTTTCATTTCAGAGTCTCCTGATGCTCATGGACAGCCCACTGAATCGTGCTGGTCTCCTGCAGGTTTACATCCATACGCAGAAGAATGTTCTAATTGAAGTCAATCCCCAAACTAGAATCCCAAGAACTTTTGATCGATTCTGTGGTCTTATGGGTAAGTGATACAAACTTTATACCAGCCACAAAATGCTTCGAAGGAGAAGAACTATAGGTAGAGTCAAAAGCTTGCACCTTGCACCAACATAAAAAATGTGAAAGTGAAAAAGGAGCAGAGAAATTAAGTGTGTCTTTTTCCGAGTTCCACGATGCACAGTCAAACTGTATGTTCCTTAGCACAGTGGGGAGTGCCTGCATGGGACTGGGCTAGCAGCAAAGTGACTCGCTCATCAATATTTCTTAGGACTGCTTTAGAACTCTAAAGATGGGCTTTTTGTCTGCTTTAGCTCTGATCACTAGGTGGAGGATAGGATTGTTGCAGTGAAAGAACAGACGGCTCAGGTCATTTTCTTCTCTTGTCAGTTCAGTTGCTGCATAAGCTCAGCGTTCGAGCAGCTGATGGGCCTCAGAAATTGTTGAAGGTAAACATTCTGTGACTGCTCACAGGTAACTTTGCAAAATTCCTCATTGCAGCTAGTGATGTAGGAGTGACTTTTTATTTTTTATACCAACTAGGGACTTAGCTATGTGGCGGGGTCTCTTAATCTCTACACTCCTATTAACTTTCTGTAGGTGATTAAAAATCCAGTCAGCGATCATCTCCCTGTGGGCTGTATGAAGATAGGTACCTCTTTTGCAGTTCCAAAAGTGTCAGATCTGCGTGAACTGGTTCCTACAGCGGAGCCAGTTGCCATCGTTGTGGGAGCTTTTGCCCATGGTTCGGTAAGTGCAAGTACCCCTTATCTGGGAGTTGTAAAAATCTTTATCAAAATAGATTTCAGTCTTGTTCTGAGTATGTTTCTTTTCTTTTTCCTACTGCTCTTTTTTTGGCTTGGTCAACCCTATTCCTTGCCCCCCCCCCCCACCAAGGTAGGCTTGTTTAAAAAAAAAAATTTTAAAATAAAGGCCTAATACACTTGGGACTTTTTTCCTCCCAAGAGAGCGCACTAGTGAGGGTTAGCGGTTATCTGATGGGAGAAAGTGTGTCTCTCCAACCAGTGGAGATAGATGGGACAAAATGAAAACTTGCAGCTTGATATTATTATTATTATTTCCCTCCCCCCCCTTTCTTTTCCCCCAGGTCAGTGTTGACTATACAGAAAAGATGGTCTCCATCAGCAACTATCCCCTCTCTGCTGCCCTGACATGTGCCAAAATTACCACTGCCTTTGAAGAGGTCTGGGGAGTGGTATGAGCTTGTGCTGTCATGGTGGACTTCTGTACAGTGACTCTACATTCTGGAAAAGCTCTTTTACTGGAGTGTGACCCTGGTGCCACTTTGGGCTCCTGGAAGGGAAAAGGCTTCAGTCTTGTCCTTGCAGCTTCTGGAGCAATTAGACTTTTTAAATCATAGAATCACAGAATGTCAGAGGTTGGAAGGGACCTGGAAAGATCATCTAGTCCAACCCCCCTGCCAGAGCAGGATAAAATGGACTGCCCCACTCGCCCTTTTTCCTCCTATTAAAGGTCGCTTTTCATAAGAGTGCTTGTGTGTTTTACTCTTTCATGTTTCATACGTGGGCAGGCTCGATCCCTTTGTAGCAGGGACTCGGCCCAAACGTGTCATGGAACTGAAATTCTTGACTGTGCCCTGCTCGCCCCTGCAGCTCGCGTTGCTCGGTCCTGTAGAACTACCTCGCTCGGGTGCAGCCTGCGCTTCCCCCATTGAGGCGCCCGAGAGGAAAGGAGCCGAAGCTGATATGAAAAAGACCAGGAGCAATTTTTATCTTGGATGACAAACGTAGAAAAGTCAGAAGGTGGCTCCGATCGGATACAGTGCCCTGCTTCGGATGTTTTTACAATCATCTGGTATCAGCAGGGAGACACGAGTGTCCACTGGAGGGCGGCAGAGAGATAAGGCAACATACAGAAGGTGGAGGGTCTGGGAAGAGCATCGCTCCCCTTTCCCCTCCGTTGGGGTCTCTCACCCTGGGCTTTCTCTTTTGCCCTCCTCGCGTTGAAAAGTCGTACTTCAACACAGCAAACTTGGCAGGTGATGCTTTGCTTCCGGAGTGTTAACTCCTACGAATGCACAGGTGGTACAATCTGGAAAAAAAAAAAAAAAGAAGATAAAAGAATATGTTGGATTTTGTTTTGGTTCATTTAATGTTTGCCTTTCACCTCAAGATATAATGTTGCTGCCCCACTTCAGCCCCTAGTCCAGACACAGGCTGCTCCCCACCTAGTACAGCCTTACCTTTTGGCTGTTATTCTGCTTTTTTTAGCTTTTCTTTTCGTGGCACAATTAATCTGCGGATGTAAGGCAACACCAGCAATAAGGTGAAGAACAACACGTGGCCGAAGAAATAAATAGACCTGTACACCTGTGAAGAGAAAGGCAGGGTGAAGGATGAGCAAGCGGCGGCTTTTGGGCAAGACCATAAGAAGACAGGATGGAGGGAAAAAGGGAGGTCGTGTGGCTTGTCTCTGTGGTTGCTAAATACCTTCATCCATTTGTCCCAGGTGAAGAGGCAAAATGGCACCAGAGAGTAACCCATAAACATCCAGTGGTTAGTCTGCTGCAGCACATAGAAGATGGGCTTCAAAGCAGTGATGGAGGCCAAAGTGCTTAGGGGAGGACTGTCCCGGACAAGGTTTATGGCCTAATTTAAAGAGAAAAGAAAAAAGAATTCTTATCAGTTGGGTGTCTGTACATTCAGGCTCTGGGGCCAAAATTATCTATCCAGCTGTGTAAAAGTAATTTTAATAAGCCATAGGTTTAAAAAAGTAGCCAAGTACCCCATCCTGCTCAAAGTTTTAATTAAAAAAACCCAAACAGTTTGAGTACTGGGAGACTGAGCAGAGGCACTCAGCTCATGCTTGGCCTCCAGACCTTCCAGCTGCCAAGCAGTTCAACTGCTCATATGCCAAACTCTCTGCTTCTTCCTGCCAGCTTCTGCAATAAATTTATGGCTCGCCCATGCAGAAGCGGGCAACCTACTGAGCTCTTCAGAACAGAACCAACATCCTGTTCGAAAACCAATTCTGAAGCGAGCGGCTCTTTTTCATATTTAATCCAAGCAAAACCTTCAGCGTGGCAGTTTCCAAACTCTTGGGGAAAGTCTTATGCAGGGCACCCCATTCTGGTAAGTCGGACAAAGCGCACCTGTCTTTCAACGATGACTATGAGCAACTCCATCTGAAAGCACACCAGGTAGCCCGAGTGCAGCCCATGCCAAATGGCCAGGAAGAACAGGGCCAGTGCCTGCGACAGCAGTTTGTTACCCAGGAACTTCAGACGCTTGAAGATGTAGCTAGAGCAGAAGAGAAACAAACTCAAAGTCCTTCTGGTTTATTGTCTTGTTCCTCCCCATGTCAGAGATGTGGGGCCCAGGGGACCGCATGCCTTTGCACACTTCATGGTGGCAGAAACGGAGCAGGTGACAGCTCCCCCTTGCCAGGGAAAAATACACATCAGCCCTTGTCTTAAAGAAATCCCAGAAGCTGGGGAGAAGCGCTTCATCCAACAACACACGGAGAAAGGATATTTTACAATTCAGTTCTGTGTCCCAGTAAGCACCGAGCCAAAACCTGGTTGAGTTTTTGCACAGGGAGCATGGAGAGGCGTGATGCAGGAACCAGCTGTAAGAGCAGGGTGGCCAAAGGACTCCCTGCCATCCTGTTCTAGCCCCTCCCCACCTGCTGCTGTCAGCTGCTTGCCTGTGTTAACAAACTGCCCTTCCACACTGCAAAGAAGGATCTGTTTGACCCAGTGACCCGTTTCAAATGGCACAGCAACAAACCACGGAAGAAAGAGCACGAGAAACCCAAACTGGCAGAGATTCAGAGATTCTTCCTCTAACGCTCCCTTCTTAGCCCAAGGTCTCGGTTCTGTTGACACAACACATTATAGGAGGGGTATTTTTGTCCTGCTCACCGGGCCACCCAAGCGTTGGTGTTGATGTTGAAAGAAGCAATGGTCCCTGTGAAAAAAGGTGTTGTCTCATACAGCCAGACCTTCATGTTGGCACAGGCATCCCACAAAGGCTTCCCATTCTGGTCCTTCCCGTTGTAGCCCAGACCAACAAGGATGCAGACACCTTCCTATGGAAAAAGATTCATGAGAAAGATGAGAGGAAAACACTGCCTTTTTTTTTTTCCTCCTGGAAAGGCAGAGCTGGGGGGGCTCAGACTCTCCCCGTGTTGAATGGAGAGCACCACTGCAGACAAAACAAAAACTGCCTGCTTTTCAGTCAGCTAGCCTTTGCTGATTTACAGCAAGCTAAACTGACCTGCAGTGATCTCCAGGTATTTAGATTACTTCCTTTTAGTGCTAAGTCCAAGAGCATACCAAGCAGCTGCAAAGGTGCAACCTTTGTTCATTTGTCTTTCGTTTCTGGAATGACGTGCAGACTCACCGTAACAAGCCAGCAAGTCACGTATTTGTAGAGTATAATTTTGCCCCAGATCAATATGTAACCACAACGGAACCAGAAGGGCTTCTCCTGCAGAGGTAAGAGTGAAACAGGATAAAAATAAAAACTGGATCCAAGTGGCAATAACAAGACAAGGTAGATGAGATCTCATCACTGTCTTTTGGTTTAATATGATGTATGTGTTGAGCCTGCTGTATGGAGTGGACTGCCGGGCTATTGGCTTCCGCAAATTTACACATCATTCTCCTTCTGTTGGTAATATTTGGCTGTACCGAAGTAAGTACTTTGGGAAGATTCTGGGATTAGCATAATCATCGTGGAATTTACACCCTCATTTATTCATACTTACACAGGAACATTGGTAATCTGCAGACAGAAATTACTTGTTAGGAGTTTTCTAAGAACCTCAAGGATTCTGGTAAGACTTGCAAGTTACTCTAGTCAAGTTCTTTGTACGTAATGCTTAAATGGAAGGCCACTAAAAGGTCACAAAATACACAGGTTTCCAAAAACAACAGCAGCACCTAAAATTAATTCTCTATTTGTAAAAGTTTTCATTTGGTTCAGTTCAGCATAACACACATTCCTGTTCTGCATTAAATGGAATCCACAAGACATGCAGTAAAGCCAAATCATTTGTGGAAAGGCTTATCACTAGTTGCTGATACGTTATTTTGAAACTGAAGCAAAACTAAAAAAAAGAAAAATAAATAAATCCACTCTTGTAGATCCAGTGCCCACCAGAGAAGTGGAATTATTCCACACCCCAGAACCGCCAAACGAATACATACCATGTAATCATCTGAGATGAGGTATTCATCAGCGATGTACAGGCTTGACAACGTATAGGTTACTAGAAACAGGAGACCCAAACTCAGACGCTTGAGAGCAGGCACAAAACTGAGAAAGAAAAACATGGAAGTCAGAGAAAAGCGTTGAAAAGACACCATCAAACTCATAGTTTTAAAAACAGAAGCGGAGAAGAGGAGGTAGGGGAGATAGCAATTAGGGAGTCACCACGTTCCGCTGCAGCAGATGCCACCATTCGGAAGCCGGGATGCTAGGCTTCCAGCCTGGGACCGAGTCCATACTCAGGACGGCAAAATGATTATTGACATTCCTGCCCTGGAGCAATGCTAGGACATGGAGCAGAGAGTTATGAGCAACTTTCGAAAGACCACCTTGTCTTAAAAATCACTTTTGGTCACAGTTCTATAGTGTCAAGGTAAGAAGGCACTCTGCTGCAGGGAACACATGGAGGATTCAGCATTCTGGGATCTTAGGAAGGTGAGGAGCTAAGCGGCTTTTTATTACCTATTGGGTCTCTGGCCTGGAACGTCAGTCATCTCACCCCTTGCCAGTTTCTGATAGTCTGTCATGGAGAACTGAGGCCCCACCATGAAGGCACCATAGAAATAGGAGAATCCTGAGACCTCCAGCAAGGTAGGAACTCCCCGGACAGCAAATCGCCGCTGTTCAGGGGTCAGGAACTCCTGCACCAAAGGGAGTGGCATTAACATCATCCTAGGGGATCTTATACTAGCTCTGGATGTTATGTTCTCAGCCTATCTCCGTAACGGGCTCGGTTCTTGCTCTCACATGTCTGTGGGACTTCCCACTTTGTACTTCACATCCATTCCTCTCCCCAGCCCTCTCTACCCCCACCGCCTCTACACAGCAACAAGATCCAATGGTTGAGACCAGTTGCACAAGGTCTCTATTCCCAAATAAGCTCAAAACACAGAAGGGATCTATTGACATGCATCCCTGGCAGCCCTGTGGGCACAGTGTAAGCACTGTTTCTGACCTATTCCAGTTCTTGTCATTACCAGTCACACTCTCCCAAGACCTTATTGTCCTAAAATTTCTACTTGATGCAAGAATTCACCGTCTTTAAATACTTGAAACTTCAGCATATGAAATTTCAGCTCAACCTTGTTCTCTTGCAGTCAGCAGTGATTCCATGGACGCTACAGTCTCGGTCAGGCCCCGAAAAGGAGACAGGGAATGCAGATACTTGAGGCAGAATTAAGAGACTGTAGCAAGCGTTCTGCCCTCTCCCACACATTGTGTTGTGCGACTTCTGTCACTGTTTCATCTGCTCTAAAAACAGGGCCCTAGCAAATAGTAAAGGGCAACCGTTCACAAGGATAAGACTAAACAGAAGAAAGGAAGATGGGAACTGAGACGCAGTGCTGATGGTCTGCAAGTTAAAGGTACACTACCCACAAGGCACAGAGCACTGGGGATGGGGAATCTAAAGCAGCAGATTTGGGGGAAGGAGATGGCAGAGAATTTGGAAGGGGGCAGAACAACATTCTGACATGACTGAAACAACTTTTGTCTATCTCTGATCAACACTGTCTCTGTTCCTAGTCATTTCTTCCCACTCCAGAACTCAGTGCCCTCAGACACTCACAGAGGCCCCCCTCTCAGCCATAGCTTTTACCAAACAATGAATACAGCATGCTAGCACACATCCTTTGAACTTGATTTTCTGACCTCTAGCTCACTGGATTGGCACAGAAGAGGGGAGGAGGAATGAAGGAGAAATGGTGTCTTACTCACCGGATCTTTTCCTCCATCATAGTAATCGATGGCCAGACCTAGAGGTGAGAAACAATTATATGAAGCCCTGGGATGCACTGGTTGGGCCGAACAAGCAGCCCTCTCTTCTCTGAGGCACGGCTTGCAGAGCGTAAGACATAGGAAGGAGGTGTCACTCACCAATCAACTTGAGTGTCAAGACACAATGTGGCATTGTCCACTTGATGTCATAATGCTCTGTGGCTGTGCAGTAATATCCAGCCATAAGGTATGTCTGAAAGAAACCATTATTGGGATTATTCAAACTAACTCCTCCAGCTGCTTTTGATCTGTCTCCACTTTTCCACCCACAGTTGCTACTGAAAAGTGCAAAACCAAACAGAGGGCTCCCTTCTAAAAACCGATGCAGTAAGAAAGACAGTTTTACCATCTGAAAGAAGAACGTGGTGAAGACGGCAGTGATTGTGCGACCCATTAGTCTCAGTATGAGGAACTGGATTAGGACACATAGCAGGGAATGAAAGAACTGCATCCCTGTGGGACAGGAAAGAAAGACAGTGATATGACACAGAAATTACATTTTCCCACTGCAGATCCTCCCAAACTGCAGTATGCCCTGGGCCAGGCAGGTCTCTCTTTCCAAACTCATCTTACCAAAATTGAAGTAAGCAATTGAGAGGCCCGTGAACACATTGTAGAGATGAATGAGGTAGGTCTCCTTCTGGAAGAGGAAATAGCGCTGGAACAAGGCAAAAGGATATCCTGAGTAGAGAAGAAAAAAAAATAACATAAAAGAGTTGTAAATTAGTGTAGCTATGCATTTGTAATGGTCCAGACTACAGCTTTCTTGAGTATGTTATTAAGAACATGTACAGAGAGATCATCAACATGGGTGATGGTGTACATTCCTGATACTGTATTTCCATCTTGAGACATATATGCCAGATGAATTACTCTGTATAATATACAGAAGAAAATACTTTAATAGGAACATAATTATATCAAAGTTGACATTGAAGTGCAAGAAATTCCAGGATTACAGCTTCTGGCCTCATTCAATACATCAGATGGATAATGCTGAAATACATGAATCAGACTTTAGTCTCTGACTCATTTTCAAATTCTGTGACAAATACAGTGAACGTGGCAAGCAGCTAGATCAAAAAAAAAAAAGGAGGGGAGGAGGGGGGTTTTATGGTTAATACTATCACACGGTACTAAAAAATTCAATCCCCACTCCCATCTCAGTGAGTTCTTACATGATGCTGACCAGCTTTAATTCCAGAGTTCCTCAAGAGACCTCCAGTAGTATATGCTTTCTTTTCTAACTCTCCAACTTCAGATTTGCATCTGATTTGTGAACGACCAGGCACACAAAGCTGCAATTAAAATGCACCGGGACTAAGCATATAAGTTTGGTTTTTTTTAAAAAAAAATCAAAGTCAGAAGCATTTCATATGGAGCAGCTAAGATAAGCAGAAGGATTTTCTTCCTTGCATTTTCAGCATATTAGCTCCTAGTCTAATTTAGGAATGCCTCCAGATTATTCATCTGTAGCTCTAGTGAGAAGCAAACATTTGTAAAGCACTCGGGTAGTATGGTGAGAGGTGCCGTACAGAAACCCATGAGTAAATTAAATTTTGTCGTCTAGGTGAGATTCATGTAGCATGCAATAAACATCGCCACATGTTAGACAATAAATATATTTTAATGCACATTGACACAGGAAGCATTGCCCATCTCATGAGTACGTGAAGCCTGTTTACACAATTACTGTTTCTAAAGGCATGTGCACAATGAGCTGAATTGGCAGAGCAGACGCAACTTTAATTCTGGCATTTCATAAGTTATTGTTTTACTTTGCAAGCCTGTGTTCTTTCATCCTGATGAAAAACAAAACAAAACTTTCCTATCAAGTAAAAGGGAAATTCATCACATACCACAACATTGGCGCCTACACTGCTTATTAGCCTGGCTGACATCTGTAGCAGGGGGCAGATGGCTGTTACTTGCACTAATGGAGCAATAGTAGCAGCAGGTAGTAATGTTATATATGGAGCAGTAATAAAAGGTGATGAAACGCACATTTTGCTGAGAAGTGTTTGACAGATGGAAGGGTTCCAACACGCAAGGCTGAATCTAGTCGCTACGGTGAGAGGAAATGAGAAACTCTGTCACGTTATGTAAAATACATGTCTTGCAGTCTGTTGGTGCTAACAGGCTGAGGCGTGACCACAGCCATTTTAAGGTCCTCTCCGTCCCCTCAAGTCCCTTGGGAGGGAGTCCCAGAGTCTGGGACTTTTGGGCTCCGTTCCAGATACCTGACAGGGGCACACTCTACTGAGCTTGTACCTGGGGTTTCTTGAAACCGAGCTGCTGCTTCCTCACTTCCTCAGCCTCTTGCCACCCCTCTTTTGGCCTTCCCTGCCTCCTTGTCCCTGTTCCTTCCTCCTTTTGTGTTCTGTGCCAGTTTCCAGGGCTGCTCTTCTCGGCCTGAGCGGCCGGCCAGCCCCACATACCATAGCCCTTCATCCACAGAGCCTGGCAACCTCGGTCCTGCTCATCCCGCTCGCTCTTCCCTCCTGCACCGGTGGCCCTAAACTTCCCTACAAAATGCCTTACCCAAACCATCCCTCTCCCTTCCTGCTCCCCTATGCTTTTTACACAGACTTCTTTTCGGTAGCTGTCCCAGGCTTCTGTCCCATTTGCCCCATTGCTTCCCTGAACGCCAGCTCAGGGGGAAAGAGGGAACTGGCAAAGAGTTCGTCGCACGGGCTCTCTGGGGATACAGGAGTAATTCAAATAATTAGAGCAATTCACACGATTTTAAAGAAAAAGTAGTATTGCCTACCAGCCTTCTACTCAGAAACAGAAGGGGATACTTTTTTCATGCCCCAATTTTAAAAACTGAAGTTTAATAAACATATTAACAACTGGCTGTGTGAAATGGAAAGTGGTAAAAAAAATAAAGTGTTACCATTGGTCTACATCAAAAGTTAAAATACTGAGGTTTACTGTGGAAAATTGTCTCCCCCTTTTAAGCAAGAGGGAGAAAAATCAGATCAGAAATACAAGCAAAGCATAATTTATTGCTGTGTATTGGCACATTTGGTTTTAAAGCTGCATTTTCAAGGGTTTCCCACTGTCTCAAAAATCATTACAATCTTGTAAAACATTCCATTTCCATCAGGAAAAGGAACTCCATGGTTTTTAGCTCTAGCCATTTTAGATAGAATTAAATTATGACTGAATACTATAAGGTACCTCACATTTCTAAAAGCCAGAAATGTTATCTATCTTCTCCCATCCCCAGCTAGTGTTCCTGCTCTTCCAAAGACCTGGCTCACTTGTCAGGTGTACTCCTTTTCAGCGCTACACAGGAGATCATAGCACGGTTTGGGTAAAGCTGCTCTGAAGGAAATGGAATTGTGAGCCCTTGCAAACAGAAACCTACTAATACACACAGTCTGTATGTTTCCAGAAAGCCACAAATTTAAATCTAGGTCTTGCACTACATGGGTGCTGTTTCAGTTCAAAAGTCACAATGTCAGCCCAAATTCTTCTGATATCCAGAGCAACTTGCTAGTACTCTGGACTGCAATTTAGTTACAATTCTGTTGCACAGGAGATAATTTTCTCTATTTTACAACAGGGCCTGTTCCATGTTGCAGATATAAACTTTAACCCCCAGACAACAGAGGATACTGAATATCAATGGTCATTCTTCTGTGGGCTGTGCACTTTTGAACACTCATCAACTATGAAAATAATGACCTATTCCCACTGAAAACAACACCAGCACTCCCACCCCACTATGGTGCTCTTGAAGCCCTCTGAAGTAGTGCAGCAAAAGCAGGAGAGCATTTTTTGAAGTTGTTGCTGCCTCCTGGCAAGCTTGCTGTCACGTTTGGATAGGTCAACGGCAGGGTGCCGCGCTGCTTTGCTTTTGCCATTCAGAAGCAACAGGACTGGAGCCGCTGCTCCTTGCTGCTGAGGGACCCTGCACAGCAGCTCCCAGTTTGCCAAACTCCTCTTTCACAGCTCCCTCAGGCAGATAGGACAGAGGCAGGAAATGATCTCTAATTGTCCTGGAGAAAACAGAAGGTGACTCCCTGATCCAAAGTGATTCTCCGTCTCCATTCACCACGGAGCTCAAAAGCAGTCTGCACGCAGAGTTGATTTTTACCTCTAGATAGACCTTCTACAGAAGGGAATTAGCAATTGATATAAAAGGGACAAATTAGCCGAGACATGCTGATGATGATAAACTTTTTTTTTTCTCTCCCAACTTTGCAGGAACAGAAGGTTCCTCTCTGGTTTAAGAGAACTCCAGCGCTGCAAGCAAAGGACAAGGTCAGCCTCTTGGCCACAGCCATGTGGGAGAGCAATGGACCACTGTGCAACACACAGGTTGTCCACAGATACAGGAATTTAATTGAACAAAAGAAGCAAATGATCAAGAGGCTGAATCAGGCAGAAGGAAAGTTCTACCAAGCAAAAATAACACTGTCAAGTTTGCCATCTTCTGGAAAGGGTGATTAAAATGCCTTTTTCCAGAGATAAAGCTGCAAATAAGAACACCAGAAACATTCTTTTCATCTCTGCTCCCTGTATTTCCTTTCATATGCATTAGCTCTGTTTCATCTTCAAGAGATCAGATCAGAATATTTTTCCTCTTCTCTTTTGCTGATCAGTTAACTCCACCTTTGTTAACACCTAGCAGATCAATTGTCTCCATTTTTTTATAATAATACTAAAAGTAAAAGGAAGAGGGCAACAGGAAGAAAACACGTTAAAATATAAGCCTTAATTTGACTTCAAAGCTATCCTTTTTTCCTTTCTATGGTAGTGCAAAAGTCCCACACCTTGTTTAACACTGGGTGCATATACATGAGTATTTTAATTCAGCTCAGGAGCGTACTTTTGAAGTCCACTTACAGCGCTTTAGTTTGTATAGCGGAACTGTCTCAAAGCATGTGAACAGGACACTTTTCAGATGAAACTAAATCAAAACTGCACTCCAATGGGTACTCAGTCCATATGACTGGACTGAAGCAAATCCAAAGTAAATGCCCCAAACCCATTAGGTGCTGCACACAAAGCTGTCTGCTCTACAGATCTACTCCTACTGTACTGTTTTACTTGCTAACGTGGTCACAGTCAAGTGTGAGAGCATCATGCAGCTCTCTCTTCTTTTTAAATTTTATTTGTTAAGGAATAAGACGTATTTGAAGTGAAGAGTTTAAGCGAGGCAGCACACCAGTACTCTGTGACAGGGCTGGTTCTAGAATCTGTGACAGGATGGTGCTGCTTCCTACCACTTTTCCCATCTCTTACCCATTAAAACCAGTTGTTTGCCTCCCCTTCACACCAGCTGGGGACCTGATTTAGCATAATTCATCAGCTACGGGTGACCACAGCGAGAACTTCACTGAGCCTAAAAATCTTCAGGATGCAGAGAGCAGGACAGGCAGAGGATGTAAAAAATTTGGCGAGTGGCAGAAGAGGAGGAGATAAGACCACTTGCAAGCAAACAAAGCACCTGGTTTCAGGCAGTTCTTCAGTGGGAACGTGCTACTTTCTGCAGGTCACTGCGCTGTCTGTAGATGAGGGAACACTTCCGCAGCGCTTTTCCTGGCAGGTCTAGGCAGATCAGCAGGGTCAGTTCTGGCTCAAGGCTGTAAACAGTATGTTGGCCTCCCTCCATGTTATGCAGCAGAACATGCCAGGTAGCTTGCGAGCCACTGTGTAGTAGCATGGCCAGATAAATATCTTTCAATTCTTTGGGATCACACAGCCATGCAAGAAAAAAGATCAACCTAATATCTTAAATTCATAGTGCCACGAGGCCTCCAGTAAGCGGGCTTACACACACTTTGAGCGGTAGCAGCAGGAAGGCAAGCTGTCTCCTCTCACGGGAGGACACAAGCAGCAGCAGCACAGAAACCCTCTTCTCTCCTTTGCACCGCTGGAGGGGCTCCCTCCATTCCTGCATTGAAGGGCTAGGGCAGCATTGGTTCAGATTGCTTACTTGGGCAACTGGAAGGTATCTCTGCCAGTACAGAGCTGAAACCACTGGTGTCTTCCATGCTGACCTGAAGACAGCATTCATTTCTCCTGGTGGAACACTGGGCCCTGGACCTACTGAAGAATGCAAGGCAGAGTACGTCTCCCAAAAGACATTTTCACATGATTGACAGACATTAGTGTACTAGATATAGCACATTTTTTTAAATGACAGGGTCCAGAACTTTGCTTCATGTATCACTGCTGTCGATAATATTGCCAAATTGCAGCCTAATTTCTTCAAAGGTTGTTTATGCAAATTTTCACATACAGAAAGTCTCGCACTATCTGAGTAATGGACTCTATTCTAGTGGTATTCTTTGCTTCAGAATTGCAGGATATATAAAAGGTGTCTCTGATTGAAATACAAAGCTGTGACTAAAATCCTGATAATTTGCTCAGCAATGTGCTGTTGCAGTCTTCACTTGTTCACTAAGAAAGTGTGGTGCAATTTTTTGTTCTTGGTTGCTCTTCCTTTTTCCTTCTCTTTTTCTCCCCTGGTATTTAATTTTTTTTCAGTAGCGGCAGAACATTAACAGTTTTAAATTTGGTTACTTCAGATTGTGACTGAATGAACACTCCTGAATCAAGAGAGTCCACTCAGACTATTTTTTCAACAATAGTTCAGCTTTGTCTGGAAATTAAAGTAAGAAGTTACAATGTTCTTTGTGATTCTTCCTCTTTTTCAGAAGACCATCTTTTTTTATCAGTTCCTGATGATCTCCCAAACAGTGAAACCCTACAAACAGTTGTCACAGCAGAACTGTGCAGTGTAGATGGTAAACCGCACTACAGAGGGAGAAATAAGCAATAACAGAATACTGTGCTCCATCCTCATGGTCTTGCTCCGAAATCATTCAAGCAGTATTAGCTGCAGCCAACAAAAATAATTGTCTTTTGGAATCTATGCAAATGGAGGAGGCTGCCATTTCCAGCTTTTAGAAATGCCTTTCATTTACACCCCATGACATCTTACGAAGTGGTCATCAGAGCCAGTTGCATTACCAACAGGGTAAAGGCTCTCGGTCATATTAAAAAGACTGTAAACTAAGCTGCAATTAAATGAATGTTTCTTTGCTAGTTCCAGCTTAAGGAACTCTTCTCACTCTCACGCCACTCTGGAGCGGTGCTTGGCCCTTCCTTTTAACGTAATGCTATAATGCTTTACTACCCAGCTATTAAGCAGGAAAGCTGGAGTCAATCCCCTCTGCCTGAGTGGTTCAATCTAAATGGCCTGCAAGAGTAGCAAACTACAGGCGAGGCTGTTTTGCATGCCTGTAAGCCTTACATCTGAAGTTATGTTTTCAGTCGCATGTAATAAAGAGAGAATGAGCTTGGGAGAAAGCAGAGGGAAAAGCGCAGCTCTAGCCTCCCGGTTTGGTATACAGTTTAGGTATGTCAGGGAACGAGAGGTGAGTGCGTTCCCAGTCCCTGATCCCCAGACTTCTAATTCAAATTATAAATATCCATTACGACTTTATGCAAAATCCATAATGGCCTACCCCAGGAAGGGACACAATGTCATCTCAGCGGCTTAGTGTCAACAGTGTACGTGGAACGTTTGTAATGACACATATGAATACCTCACGTAACGAATGTATTGACTGTAGTGGGCTTCTCTTTGTACCATGAAGATGATAATTGTCTGCTGTTCATTTCAAAGAAGTGGTTTTGATCACCAATAAAACACCAAGCAGTCAATAGCCCTCCAATGTCACGTTCTAGCGTATTGCTAGGAAGAAACAAGAAGGAACCCTGAGAGTACGTCCAAGTTGCATTCCGCAAAGGCATCACTGCTGCAGGGATCTGCCTGCACACATACACTTTCTAACACCTTGTCTGCATCAGCCCTTGTTAGACTAGTCCTTTGGCTGGTTCACTTGACTAACCTGTTAGTAAACTACCTGCTTTTTCTGGTTTTGGTTTCTGCCAAGCGAGTAAATTCAATTGGATCACAATTTAAGTATCAGAGACAGACGTGAGAGAAAGGAAAGCAGCACCTTTCCCTTTCAGCTGTGGGGAGCAGCTAGATTCATTCAAGCTGATTTATGTATGTGTCCTGCATATGTTTCCTATTACTTCACTTTTTTTCTTTATAGAAGTTTGGTTTAACTAACTTCTAAATCAAGTCCAGAGTGACAGTCAGTTCAGTTCCCTATACGATGTATATCATAGAGATACATCGTAGATGTATAATCATAGATTAAATCAGGCAGAAATAAGTCCGTTCCAGATGACAGTTATGAAGTGACACAACTTTTCTTGCATCTCTTTTTAAAAATTATACTTCTAGTTAGCCAAAGCAACTTTGACAGATCACACAGCAGCAGCTGCTGTACCACTTCAAACACTCTTTTAGGTTCAGAGAAAGCCTTGTATTTCTTTTTGGCTAGTGACTACATCACCAAAAGCTTTCAAAAACCAGTTTCATTGGGCATCTGCAGAGATATATGTAGATAGCATGTACACATACACTTGAAATAATGTTTTGGGAACTATAACCTCCCCCTCAACTGTTACCCAACACCAGAACTCCAGCCCTGCCTTAACTGCTTGACATGTGCTTTAATTATCTTGCGTTCAGATAAGTGTAAGCAGCATGTGTTTTGCAACACGCTTCGTGTTGCAGGTGGAAAGCAGCGCGACACCCGAGTTCTGGCCACTTAGCTAGCAGGCTTTGCTCGCCCTACCTACCTACCTGATAAACCGTGACGTGCCGCTCCCGCACAGTTCCACGACTGCTGCAGACACCGATAATGGTCTTTCAGCAGAGATGTCCCTGCTCTCCGACAGGGCGACATCTCGGAGGGGCTGTGGAGCTTCCTAAGCGTGCTCCCCTCCACACACACGCTCACACGGGACCCGATGCTCACGCAGCAACACCCGCGGAGGCAGCGGAACAATCCCAAGCAAAGTTCTGGCGCCCAAAACATCGCTCACACACACAGCCCCAAG
>NW_009711722.1:0-3828 GCF_000703405.1 Apaloderma vittatum
GGCCAATCCTATACTGCACTTTATAAAAAAATCTACAGGAATCTCCGGAGCTGGAGATCTTTTAAAGCACATGCTACAATCTGGCTTTGTTCTATGAGAAGCCATGGAAGAAAGGTTATGAGGTCCATCGAGGTAGTGCTATTCATGAAATGTCTGGAGAAACTGAAAAACTTTCACTACAAGTCCTACTTTTTTCACTAGCATTTAGATTCCAATATTTCCTACTTAAAAGAAATAACAAATGATACAGTAATCAACTTCAAGAAAAACATGAGGAGAGTCTGTATCTTGTAGGTCTAACACAGCCTTAGGAGGCAGGTATGATTATGGCCAAGGACATCCTCTAAGCAGCTTGAAGATCATTTGATTAAGTTGAACATGTGGAGCCTTACAAACTGATGAGTTGCTGGAGCTCTAAGTTGACCATAGTGGAAACAGGAAAGCAGTCACCTTTTATTTCAGTAGTCCCTTTTTCCTAAATTCAGGCTTCAGATCAATTTTGTCTATTATAACCACCTTTAAACTATTTTTGAACACAGATACTTTCATAGAACTGCCAGAACCTATCAAAGCTGGCAAGCTTAGAAGACCAAGAAACCCGAACTGGAGTTAAAATAATTTCAATAGTTACCAATTTATTTTTATAAAAAAAAAAATGGTAGCAATGTAGAATACAGCAATATTTTCTGGTTCCACACACGCAGGTTGTGAACATTCCAAGCAATGTGTACATTTTGGAAGGAGACTAGACAAGAGAATTGACCAAAATGTTACTGAACACGGGAAGATTCTTAAAAAAGGTTAAAAATTAGGTATCAATAGTGTCTTCTTAATATTGCTTTCATTACTGAAGACTGAAAAAACACTTGACTTTACAGATAGGGTTAAAAAAACAGAGGAGGAACAAAAAAAGAAAAATAGGCTGCTACAACACTGCCATACAGTAAAAAAAAAAAATTAAAATCATACTTCAATGTTTGCATACTTGATAGCAGCATTCTCCCACTGAACCATGTGAAACTACAGGAAGAAAACATCAAAGCAAAAGAAAAAAAGAAAAGAAAAAAAGGCAGTTATCCATCAGTATTCAAAAACCTAGAATGAAGTCACTAAGTAGATGAACACTTATTGAGAATAAATCAGTATCTACATACTTAGCCGTTTCCTATTCTGCTCCAATAGAAACGTGAAGTTGAGTGTCAGCTTTGCGTAGTTTATTTTTGGCCGATTTGAGTTTTTCCAGTTCATAGTTCATTGCATGCTTGGAATAGGGGGTAATTATAAATCCTTCTACACAAGGAACTTTTTAAGTAGACAGCTGAAAATAAAATGTACTACTTGTAAACACACAAAAAAATACAAGCTTTTTCTGTTTCAAGTGATCACTGGTTCCAGATGGATTATCTTCGGTATCTACCTCTTTCACCTCTGTCTCTGTCCCGGTCACAAATCCTCTCTCTCTCCCTTTCCCGATCACGACCTCGGTCACGTTCTCTGTCTCTTCTATTATCTCTAGGACGGTCTCGTTCCCGTTCTCGCTCCCTCTCCCGAGGCCTGCTTCTCCGACCGCTGACAACTGCTTGTGTGCGGCGAAGAAAGTCGTCTACTCTCATGTCGTAGTCATGCTGTGATGAAAGGACAGCTCTGTTTATTTTCTTTCCGAGGTTAAAGTCCCCTCCCTTCACTTATCCATAGGATTGGCCGTAACTCTTGGCAAAGCCCAGTATTTCAAAATAAAATAAAAATAAAAGCTTTACGTCCAGCATCCCTAAGAACAAGTTTTTTCTTTCATCTTCGGGGCATCACTGTGCCTGTGTTTCCACTGTGGAGGCTTTGGATGTCAGATACCAGCAAGAGCCTCAAAAGCTAAGCAGCCTTCAAAGCCAGCTAACGGAAATTATTTAACAATCTGCCCCTGGTCTGTGATGTGCCTGTGAAGTTATAACCTACTAACTTTTCTGCTGATAAAGAAATCTGCATGAGCACAACCAATGTCACAGGCATGTCCTTATTCAAACTGGGCTTCAGCGTGAAAAGTTTCAGAGCTCAACAGCTGGAAGACATTTTAAGCACAAATCTCAGTCTAAGAGCACAGTCTGAGAATTTTGCACTTCTACATCTCCTGGGAGAGAGAGGCTTCTCAAAGGTGCTAGAAGCATCTAGTCAATCTAAATAACTGATCTTTTAAAGGAAAACTAATACAGGTCTTAAACAGGCAGTTTATCCAAGTCAACAAATCTCAAGTTAGGCGACATCTGTACCCCAAATTCCTCTGGCCTGCAGACTCACCCCCCTCCTCTGTCTCTGTGGACACTTACTACTCGTTTGTCTCTGTATCTTGCTTCATGCGGAACGGGATGATGTCCTGAGTAGGGAGGGTGAGCTTGAGGTGGAGGTGCATGGTGCTGATAGTACGGGTGGTGTGGTGGCTGCTCCATACCAGGATATGGTGGCTACAAGAAAGTTAGAGGAAGTTTGCTGAGCAGTTCAGAAGAAAGGAATTCACACACAGCTGCATGATGAGAATTGAGAGCAGAGGTGACCTTCATTCAGATGGGAAAACACAACATATGATCACGGCTTCCTAACTCAATTACCTATTATTTTTCATGAATTTGGCATGCTTTAACTAATTCACCAATACCATCCCCAAACACATCTTCCTTCCCTATCTACCTAAAGTGATACTGTACATAAAACTTCTGCTATTTAAATGTGCTGTTCTGGGTTTTGTGTTTGTTTTTTTTTTTTGTTGCTGGTTTCCCTCTTTTTTTTTTTTTTAAAAATCTATGCATATGGAACATGAATTTTATCCAAACCAGCAAGCTCTCACAGAAACAAGTTGTGTCAGTGCCATTCCTTAAGAATGTATTCCTATTTGAAATGAAAAAAATTAACACAAATATTTGAGAAAAGGCTAGCAATCTTTTTTTTTTTTTTAAAGTAAGACTTCTTTTGGCTGTTCTCCTCCATTTCTTCAGTCAGAAAGGCCTTTCTGTCTCACATTACTGAAGTATCTTTGCTTGCATTGTTGTCACAAAGGAAGTAGGTGGATATGCTGGATTTTAGGATGACTACTTGGACAGCATCCAGAACGGGGAAGAGGGGAGAAAAAGAGCAGAGTTTAAAAAAGAAAAAAAAAGAAAAAAAAAAGAGAGACAAGGGAGGTTCTGGAGGCTTAGCTGTGCTTGAAAAAACATTTTCCTTCCAGTCTCACAACTTTGTTCACTTCCTGCAGTTATGACAAACCAGAGCTGTGTTTCAGCTGAGAAAAATGAGAAGCTGTAGTAGCATCTCTACATCCAGTGCTGCCTTCTGCTCATTCACAGTATACAGAAGAGCCAAAAGACTCATCACAGTTAAGACAAAACCAGACCTCTCAGGGCTACAATTATTAAATATAAACAAAACACCTAGTGATAACAACTATTCCTCCTGGCATGATGGCAAATTCACAGCTGTACAAGTGAACTATCAGTTAATTTCCATGCATGTAGCCACAGACAGGTGCACTCATATATATACACTCATCTATCTGGGAAAAAAGTGCATTTCAGTGGAGGCTGCAATACAGCAAGACTTATTTTGATTACTGTGCACAGTACATTCTACTTCCCTGCATTGACACAGCCACTGTGCATGCCAGCCCCTTCCATGAGTCCCTGCAGCAAGTCCATCTCTTTGATGCATTTGCTCTTTGAAAGAAAGCCAATTACTACAAATATTAGCAGAATACCAAGTTTTATCACACCCTCTTGCGTAGGATAAAGTAGTGTTCTGCTATTTCCTCAGAGCTTCCAGTTTCTTGTAGGTTCAAACCAAGCCAGA
>NW_009711722.1:3849-11442 GCF_000703405.1 Apaloderma vittatum
ATGCTGCAGTATCGCTGAAAGCTAAGTGAATTACAAAATACTTGATATAAATTGATTTTTTTTTTCCCCTAAAAAATTTACATCATTACCGCAAAGATACACTTTAGGAAAAGTAAAAATTGAGCACACACTAAATGCACTAGGCTCCTCTAGAGAGGATTGAAAGAAGCCACATTCTACAGAGAAAAATGGAATTCAGTAAGACACAAACCATTCCTTGCCATGGCGGTGGTGGTCCCATGTTGTGGAATTCCCTCACGTAATCATTGTAGGACTAAAATGAAAGACAGTATTATTAACATTTGTGATAAGTGTTCTTTGGTAGTGCAGAAAGCTGAATATAAGTTCCCCAAAATTCTGCATGCACCAACTTACCCCATTTAAAAATACATCTCGTCGAACTCCTGAAAATCGTCTGTTGGGAATAAAAATTTGTAGAACTAAATCCAATTTATCCATACAGACAAGTTACCAGGGCATAACATGAAAAACATGAACACACCTTACCTGTCTACTTCAGGATATCTGGGATCCTTTATATACCCTGTTCAAACATCAAGCAGTATTAATTCAATTCACCATCTCAAGTTAACAGTCTTAAAAAACTATACTCATCAGAAACTGTCCTTTCATTTTGTGCCAGTTATGAAATTGTGTCTACCTGCCATTATCCTCGCTTTCAAAATAAAACTCCAAAACTTTTAACTTCTTGCAGACAATACAGAAAAATTGTATAACGTAGCAACAAATAAAAAAAAAATACAGATATACCCAGAGAAACTTGCACATGGTACAAACAAATATGCAAGGGGGAATCTGTGCAAATAAAGACTTGATTATGTCAAACAAATCGGGAACGCCCACAGATTTGAAGGGTACTGTTCCTTGGCAGTCATCACCAAAGTGTTACTACTTATAAACAGTGTATTCAGTAAAATATGTTCATCTGGGCAACTCTTAAGGTTGTAATTGAAACCTATTAGGAAATCAGTTACACAGAAAATGAAAAACCACCTAAAAAACATCTGGAAAAGCCCTGCAGGGCAAAGAATTCTTAGAGCTTCAGTAAATCCCAGGAAGTAAGTATTAAAGAGCTCAGTAAAATGGTGCAAAACACCAGGCATGCTAATGTTAATAAAATAACACTCCTAAGCTTCATTATTTTATGAAATTTTCTTCTGTGCTTTAAACAACGATTTTGGAAAGCCAAGCAGCAGCAACAACACTCTTTTTGCATCAAAGAACACAGGCTTTGCAGTCAAGCAGGACACAAAGGCAAGTTCTTAAGAGTTAGAAATCTATTACTGAAACAATGGAACACGTATTTCTAATAGTAGTGAAGTAGACTTAAAAATCACAATTTCTTAATAATTGCTTTTTGAAGGAAAAAAAAATAAATCTGCAATATTACCAGAGCTGTTGTTGCTGCATTACTGCTGCAAACATTTCTTTCTGAATAACAACAAAAGTCCTGTCTCAAATTCATCATTAGGCCTTCTCATAAAATGCAGTAAGGCTTTTCCGTCCATTCCTTCTGTCAAGCTTGTAAAAAATTTTTCTCTGAAAACATAACCAAATGCCTGCCAACATCTCTAAATACAGGCTGCCAGTCAGGCCATTTCAGCTGACATTCCCAGTTGGAAATTTTTGATAAATACTTTAATTTGATAATTAGTGCACTGACAGGTAGGTCAAACCAATTCTTGTGCCTGTATTAACAAAGTGCTTGAAAGGATCATCAACAACAATGTACACAATTCTGAGGCTCTTAAAAAGGCTCAGCCTAGATTTAACTCTGCTCTCTCGCTCAAACCCGTGAAACGGTATCACTGACTTGTGTGAGAGGTGGGTTAAACCAGCAGGCAGCACTTGGGACACAGCCCCTTTTTATATCCCAGTCATATCAGTATTTTACTTTTGAATTAAAGGAGGATACACTGAAAGAGAAAACACTTGTGAATTGGTGCACACAAATCTTCACAGTAAGATATTAACCTGGTCTTTGGTGAAACTCAGGGGGATAGTCAATCCTTGTTTTCTTTCTGCTGTTATGAATATCATAATCTTCTGGTCGACGCCTACACAAATTAGATATCAAAGATTAAACAAGGTTGCTTGGAGCATTCGTCACAGCAGAATACCTCACAGGAATAGCTTGAGCTGCCCAGGATTTCAGTTTAATCATTCTGAACTCCATTTGTTTCAAAAGGTTCTAAAGCTTTAAATTTGAACTCGAATTCATCAGAAACAATCTGATTAGATACCCTCCACTGTTACTTCCTGGCTACAGGAGCTTTGGTAGTTAAGGAAGGAGCTCTACCCAACTGTACCTTCGTACCACGGAAGGGGTAACAAATTTGTCTAAAACAGACTTAGGCTTTAACATTACACTTTCCATATTACATTTTGAAACAACCTACCGGATAACAAAAGAATTTACACAGCTAAATACAGCGAAAATAGACATTAAAATAGATCATTACAGTCAGAAGACATGGACATTGCTGTATTTGATAGCTATGGGGTAAAGAATTCTATAAAAGGTCTATTTCCATAACATTTATAAATAAAACTGTGCATGCTTTGTGAAATTGCTTCTTTTACTGTAGCTTTTCTAGCTGGGTAGATATTATTCCTAACAATTTCCGTTCTAAGCAATTTACCAGCAGTGCATTGGTGACTTACAAAATGTTTAAGAATGCCTAAGCATTCTAGTAACTCAAATAATCGGAGCTCCCTCCTATACATACAGTTCTTTCATGGAAAAGATGTTATCTTTAAGAACTTCACTCTCAGGGAGGAAGTTGCATTATAAAACAGTTACATTCCAGATGTGGTTATTTTTAATAAAGAACTGAAAACTGTCTTACTAATTTTGCTCCATCAAGGTACATAAACATTAATGGGAGATTCCAAAGCTAACATAACAAGGGTTTCTAAACACAAAGCAGCTACCAAACCATTCCCTTGGCCCCACCCCAGCAATATAATTCCTTAAGACAAGACATTTAACATGTTTTTAAACTGCTTAATTACTGTGCAACTTGCTCACTGAGTAGCAAGCTCATGTAGCTTTTAGTTTTATAGAGCCATTTCTCCTCCCCCTTCCCGACTTTAATCTTTAAAACCCACCATACCCAGTTACTAAAATGAAAGCACATTCTTTACTATGACCAGAAAGCCCCCAAACCAAAGCAGTTGCATCTACAGTAATATCAGATCAAGGAAAATAAAAGCTGGTGTAAAGAATAAACATACCGCTTTCTTGTAGTTTTGAGAGTGCATTTACGACCGGTATAAAATATGATAGAAACAGTTCATATAGTAGTCCAACTACTGACTTTAAGCTGTAAGCCACACACATAAATGGAGGCCCTGGCAGGCTTGAGAAGGTGTGGTGGTGTTTTATGTATAGTTTGCAGTCCATTGCAAAACCTTCACTTGTATATACTTTATTGCACTGGAAACCTCTTAGCTTAACTTCAAAAGCCATCTTGGTGTTCAGTCCTTTAAAGCCAAAAATAGGGGGGCGCTGCCAGGTTTCCTCCTACCTACTTGTTACAGTGTCCTTTTTTTTTAAGCTCAAGGAAATGGGGACTCTTGTTGGGTATCTGTACCTACCACAGGACGTTTCCACAAAGAGGAAACTTAACCAAAGGTTTCAGCCCAAACCATACATCAGTCTGTATGCAAAGTGGCTACACGGGGAAAAGGTGTTTGGCAGAAGGGCTAAGATCAGTTCTTTGCAAAGACTTCTCTCCAATTCTGTAACAAGTTATACCCCCTTTCTCCTGGAAAATGATGTTAAGTTCATATAGCAGTGATCAATAACCGGGTCGATCCTCTAAAAATACTTTTAAGTCCACAGGTACTGCCAGCATCTGGAAAGGTTGTATATACAGACACAGCAACAGCCATGCTTTTTGGTTTGTTGCCGGGTCTCCAAGGGCCACTTGATCCCTTTTGGAAAGAACCTACTGTTTTCAGAAGCTCAGCAAGATGTGTGAATTCACTGGTTACATGTTAGAGAATATTTGGCAATGGGATTAACACATCACGGTGACACAAACTGAAACAGTCCCAATAATGCTCCTCTTGAATATCAAAATAACTTAAATATTTTATCCTCAAAATGAGGCGGCATCTTCTGCAAAATTCTAAGTGATCCTTATAAAAGTCCCATATTTGATAAGGCTTATCCAGAGACACACCTGAAAGAAAAGGCTTTTACAAGATATTAACACATTTTTGGCATAGAAATATTTCCTTCTCTCCATCTAGCCTGCTCATAATCAAGCCAAGCTTACCTACAGCTAAGCATTACACGTTGCATTATCTCAATAAACGATCTAGTCTAAACTAGACAGCACTTTAAGAGCTTTTTTTCTGCAAAAGCAAAGATCCCCATTTTCCTCTTGAAAAATGACAGACCGGGGAACCATGTGAAATCCTCAATGAAGCCACAAACGTGTCCATGCAGCTTGATTTGAGGATTTTCTCTCTTCTTTATCGCAGGGAAAGCTTTGACGAATCATATTCCTCCATCACGTTATTCTGACACATGTGCCTATTATCAGTCCAAAGAATGTTTCTAACCTTCCCACGTCCCGAACAGGGTCTCGACGGGATGGGCGTCCTCTTGATCGGGGTTGTGAGTGCATTCTTCTCTTGTGCCTCATTTTATGAATGACTTGATACAAGTCAATACTTTCATCAGGAGGGAAGAGAAGACAAAGTTGGGTTCCGCATTCCGGCTCTATTTCCTAGAATTAGTTAGAAGTTCAGTAGCAGTTTACAAACTGAAGAAATTAAACTCTCCCCAAACACATCAAAAACACATATTTAAAAGAAATGGTCACTTCTAAGAGCTTTCAGTATCACCAGAGACAGAGCAGAATTCACTTACGTTACCTTTCACTCTTTAGGCACTACTTAGAATTTTCATAAAACAGTCCAACACTTGGGGCAACCATATCTTCCCATGATACATCACTGTTTTGCTACAAAATCAGAGGATTGTTTCTCACCACAAAGAAAATGATCACCTATTACAGAGAGAAAAGCAACACACGTAGGAAAAAAAAAAAATCCATCCCAGCTTCACATATAAAGCCATGGCCTGATGAAGTTCACTACTACCACTGAAAAGGGAGGTCTTCAATGTATCCCAGACAGGTCCGTAAAAATACCAGCTGAACAGCCAATAGCAGTCAAATCAAGCAAATAGTGCTCAGGATTGTCATGAAATGAACACAAAATGAGAAGGTCATTATAACACACTGAAAGTCCATGTTCCGCCCACACCTTAAATACTGGGTGCAATTCTGATGGCTGCATCTCAAAAAATAGGGAGAAAGTAGGAATGGAAACGTTTCGAGGCAGGGCACCAGGGATAAGCGAGTGAGCACACAACTCCTACATGCAATGACTGAGCAAGTCGAGCCTCTCCAGCCTAGAATAAAAGAGGAATATGTGGGGCTTTGGGGACAAGACAGACACAATAGCAACATCCGACACCATCGGTTGTTTGGAGGAGAAAGGAACAGAGATCAACCTGTCAACTCCCTCTTCTGGTACAAGAACTTGGGGCCATCAAAAGAAGCTACCAGGAGCCAGCAGCTAAACAATCCCAAAAACTGCTTCTTCAAGCTGGTGACTAAGTAGGCCTGCGGAACATCTTCCTGAAGGATGTCCTAAATGCAAGCAGCTCAGTGTACACGTCCTCAGAAGAGATCCATTCAGGGTTATACAAAATCTAAGTGGATGACAACCACTTCAGGAAATAACGCGAGGTGAAAAGCAGGGAGAGCAAGCAACAGACAACGTGTGGCCAGTACCTAACTGTGCAGCAATGTTATGAAAAAATTATGAAACCCATGTCCAGATTGCAACTCTACACTGAAGTGGGACATTACTTTTTTTTTTAAAAAAAGTTCACATTAAATTAAAAATAAGACTAAAAATGTTGGTTTATTTCTGCTACTCAAACAAAGTGAATGTGTCTATGGACAAAATAACGCAGAGTCTACGCTTCCCGTACAGTATGGGAATTCTGCAACTCTCATCTTGCCTTAAGAAAGCAGAACTCATTATTTAAGTCAGGCTGGGTTACCTGATGACAGCAGCTGCACTCCGGTATGTGTGACAAGACAAAGAGCCATCCCACTTAAAATTTACTTAGTGTCTATTTTGTAGTGTAGAGTCTACGCCCTAAGCAATACAGTATATAAAAAATGCAATGCTCGACACAGCTGGAAACACCAGAACTTGCTCTTAAAAGCTGGCGCTATATAGGTTTGCACAGCATTCAAGGTACAGTACATTTCCAAACCAAAACATCACGCAGCTTTAAAGCATCAAATACTGTTTATCACAAAGATGACAAGAGAATTGGCACCATACAGTTTTCAGTTTCCTTCTTCTGCAGTAACATTAGAAATAAGCTGAGTGCCTTTGTAACAGTGCTCTACTGCAAGTAACAACTGATCTAAAGAGGTACCATATCTTTCGTACACAAAAAGCTGAAAGCAAGCATTAGAAGATGTGCACTATAGAAAAAAAAAAAACAACTTAGAATTAACAAACCTGTCCATCGCGTCCAATCTTTACCGGCTTATGTTCGTTCCAAGGATTGGTCAGGTGAGCAGACTTGGTGAACGGCAATTCACGCCTAAATATGCAAGTGGCATCATTTGTAGTTTTGTCTCCATTTTTCATTAAAAAAATATATGTAAGAACACATAGAGCAGGACGCTACATAAAAAATAATCCTGTTACCCTTTCCACTGTCATGTCTCTGAATGAATCTATTTGTAGATATTAAGCATTAGTAACTGAAGATTTCGCTTAAACATTCCAGTATTAACCAGTATAGCCCATACTATGACAGCCGGTCTTATTAAAGACATTGGTTTTGGTACAATATCAAGATCGTGCTTGCCTACTATCTTGCCATGTAAACACACTGACCTATGCAAGATGGTAGCTCATGGTACCTACTGAAATCGCCAACATCTGACCTAAATATGAAGCTAGAACCACTCTGAGCTGGAGGTGGGAGTCAGTAACTTCCAGAGGACCTTTGCAACCTAGATTTTTCTCTAGTTCGAGGTCTCACCTTTCCTGCATTTAGTCTTTCCGGTAGCCCAAAGGACTTGTGCAACCATGAAATGTATCTCACAGGATATAGCTCTTTTTCTTGAGAGGGGTTTAAAACCCTTTTCTGCAAGACACATTCAGTTAAGTCCGTGAACATACTGCTCAAAATCTATCTATTTTGCAAAGCACTTGTACTATTTCATATGTTATTTCAGAGCAGCAGCATTTCCTTTGTTCAGTCAGATGGCAAGATGTTAGAAGAAGACAGATTTGTCCTTACAGATTTTTTTTCCCCTTTTATCCACAGCTGTCTATTCAGGTGAGCGTTTCTTTTTACTCAAAGACTTCAGAACACAGTTTTCTGGTTTCAGTGCAAGAGACTGGTGGAGGAACACAACCAGGTGTTAAAAAAAAAAATCTCTAAATTAGTTGTCTACATAAAAAAAAACAACAACCCCAAAACAACAAACCCTATTGTGCATGTCAGGTACTGAT
>NW_009711723.1:0-531 GCF_000703405.1 Apaloderma vittatum
AGCAGTGTCCGTGACTTCCGCGTCAACACAAGAAGGCAAAGTAGCATTAAGAAAGGTAGTCTGGAATGTTATATATACAGCTGGAACAAGCATGGACTGAAGACAGTTGTATTGGGTTTGCCTGGCCAGATTTGATGGAGCTCATTGATAGAGCTCATTGATGGAGCTTTAAACTAGTTATGAACGGGGAAGGAGATAAAATCAAATCTACCAAAAAGACCAAATCTGAAGATGGTCCTTGGAATGGCATGGCAATGCCAGGGGTGAAACCAGTGGCCCAGCTGCACTGCAATTGTACTTCAACAGAGGCTCCAGGTAATCCATCAGGGGCCCAACTCAAATGCCTTTATTTGAATGCCCGCAGCATGGGCAATAAACAAGAGGAACTGGAGATGCTCATGTACCTGCAGCACTACGATCTGATTGGCATCATGGAGACATGGTGGAATGACTTCTATGACTGGTGTGTTGTCTTAGAAGGGTATAAACTTTTCAGGAAAGACAGGCAGGGCAGACGAGGAGGGAGTGTTG
>NW_009711724.1:0-292 GCF_000703405.1 Apaloderma vittatum
CCCTGTCCCCCCACAGCCCCCCCATCCCAGGCCGTGCTCACCGCTGGTGCTCACCTTCACTTGCTCGTTGGACGTGACAGCACAGAAAACAATCTCTGTGAAGCCCTGGGTGGGGAACATGCGGAAGCAGATCCCCCCGATCACTCGGCCATCCTTGATCAGTGCCAGAGTCTTGTGCTTCCTGCGGGGATGAAGGCTGAGGGTGAGCAGGCACCCCCCAACGCTGACCCCTCCCGTGCCCCCTGGCCACGCACGGGTCGAAGACGAGGCGGGGGAGGGACTCCTTGGGGGA
>NW_009711724.1:561-834 GCF_000703405.1 Apaloderma vittatum
TCCCCAAGCCTGTACCTCAGGGCCGAGCATGGCAGCAGGGTCCGTGATGGTCAGCATGACCTCGTTCACCAGCTCCATGGGGATGTCTCCCATCACGCGGATTCTCTTGGCATCTTCCAGCGTCAGGCTCTCGGGCAGCTTTCGCTTCTCCCCTGGGGAGGGAGCAGAGCAGCACGTCCAGCACCGCGAGGGACTGAGGAAAGTCCCGGGCTCACGCCAGCCCTACCTGGCAGGGGGTCCGGGGCGTTCATGTCCATGCTCACGGCAGAGCTG
>NW_009711725.1:0-980 GCF_000703405.1 Apaloderma vittatum
CCCTGGTCTGATCTGGCCTGGGCCACAAAAAAGCAACAAATGAAGCTGGAGGCCAGGCCATAGATGCCTCACCCAGAGCAACAGACAAATAACCCTGGAAAAAAGGGAACAATAAACTCCTGCCATTAGGAAAGGACGGTGTTCCTTGTTGAGGTGAGTCAAGGACACACTAAGGTCATTGATGGACAGTTATCTCTCATTTTCACCCCTGCTCAAGAAAAGCTTCATAAAAATATTCAGGGGAGTTTCCCCTTAAACGAGGAGTTTGTTCTCCCCGGAATATTTAGATTTTGGTCTCCTTATCCCAAAAGGAGGCAGGTGGTGTGCCAGGGCACTGTTTGCCCTGTTCTGGCTGCAAAGGGAGGCAGGATCAAGGCTCCTTGGCCAGGGAGGCGCCACCCCGGGTTTCGACAGTCAGCTTTTGACAGCACTGGAGTGTGGTTTTCGGAGGAGAAGATCAGTGAGGGTTGGGGCACGAAGTTAAGAAAAGCTCAAGGGATGTTGTTCCCTTCTTCTGGCATCTGCTCACCCAGGGCCAAGGCTCGTGTGTCTTCCAGCTGTAGGGTGTAGGGAGGAGGGTGAAGTCTGAGATACAAGTCAGATCTGAAAGCTCGTTATCTTCTCCCTGTTGCCTCAGGGATTTCTTCTGCATAACTCTCCATGCAAGACCTCTCCCTACCCTTCTTCTGGGTCAAAAGATGCAGCAGCAGGAGGCTCTAGAGGCAGGAGCACAGATAGTTGGTCTGGGTAAGGCTGACTCGTCCCCACCTCTCTACAGGGAGTATCAAGGTGGCAGGCTGCAGCTTGCTTGACTTGTGCCTTGGTCACTCTAGAGACTGGGAGTCTCTAGGAAGCCAGGTCCTGCTTCACAAAAACCACGGAGGTGCCTCTGGTAGCTGCAGGACAAGCACTGCATAAAGTGAGTCATCTGGGGCTGGGCAAGTCAGCTGGCATTTTTCTGGTTTATCCCTTTTTTTTTT
>NW_009711726.1:0-14757 GCF_000703405.1 Apaloderma vittatum
GGCGGTGCTGTGTCATTAAGATGGCAGTGGTCCCTTCTCTGGCCGTCCCCACCCCGCCGGCATCCCTGCTCCTCCCTCCTGGCCTAGGCGGACCCGGGGAGCGAGGCCCAGGTGGCGGGAGGGCAAGGTCCCCCCTCCTTGGCCTCCCCCGCAGGAGCCCCCGCCGGGGCCGTGCCCCAGCCCACCAGCAGAAACGGGCTGCGGCTGGAAGATACGGGTCCTTCGGAGGAGCCTGGCCCTCCTTCCCTCCCCAGGCCCCACGGCGATGCCTGCCCATACGCTCCCCGCACTGACTGCCCCAGCTGCTCAACGCTGGGAAGCAGGCTGAGAGCTTCTTAGTGGTTCCCTCTTTTTCCAGCGGGTCTCTCGCCTATTTGATGTAAAAGGGTAGCTCTGAGGAAGAAGCGTGGCGTTTTCCAGGTGCTTGTGGGATGGGGACTCCTTCCCTCCCCAGGCCCCACGGCGATGCCTGCCCATACGCTCCCCGCACTGACTGCCCCAGCTGCTCAACGCTGGGAAGCAGGCTGAGAGCTTCTTAGTGGTTCCCTCTTTTTCCAGCGGGTCTCTCGCCTATTTGATGTAAAAGGGTAGCTCTGAGGAAGAAGCGTGGCGTTTTCCAGGTGCTTGTGGGATGGGGAGAGCTCATTCCGTATCTGTTTTGGAGCTACTCACAAGCTTTTTTGAAGGCAGCAGCAAAAATAAACTGTGGTCTCTTAACCTTCCTCGTGCTGTAGTTTGGCAACATTCCCTGTGGCGCTGAGAGTTATGCTTTCAGACTGAGGTGGCATGGCTCTGTTGGTAACGACTGTGCTGTACTCTGAACATTGTCAGCTGTGCCTGCCAAGGACCTTTTTACTAGATAAGCTGCTGAGGAATCTCACTCGGGCTTTCCTGATTCAGTAGCATCCTACCATAAAGGAACAGGCAAGTAGGGTGTTAAATACATCATCCCGATGGGAGTACTGGTTCTTCAGGGACGGCCAGGCTGCGTCTTGCCATCTTATTTCCGACCAGCTCCTAAGTGGCTGTTAGGTAGGAATGAACTGTAGTCGCGGTTTAATGAATAGTAATAGTGTTACTGGGGGTAAGTCTGTGCCTATCCTAGCAGTTGGAGTGGCATTCTTTACCGCCTCCCTTCAGTTGTTATCCCTCCTTCCTTCCAGGAGTCGGATGGCGGCTTGTATATCTGCATGAACACGTTCCTGGGCTTCGGGAAGCAATACGTGGAAAAGCACTATCAGAAAACAGGCCAGCGGGTCTACCTGCACCTCAAACGAACACGTAAACCAGTAAGAAAATAAAAATACAGACGATCAAGCTTGTTCTAAAATTGAGCGCTGCGCTATGTCTCTGTCTTCAGTGAGTTACAGAGGTTTCCCTCCTCAAATAAAACTGATGTTTTTCTTGGCGAATCGAGGTACATCAGTTCTTCAGTTCTGCTTATGCTGAATTGTTGTGTGGATTGCCCACGCTATTTCTGTTTTCAGAGTAGCTTAATTTCAGTCCTCAAAGCTTGCCACAGCTTGCCTATCCCCCTAACTCTATTTCCCTATTTTTTCCTCAACAAAACAGAAGGAAGAAGACAGCAACTCTAGTGCTGGGGACCCCCCAAGGAAGAAACCAACTCGTTTGGCTATTGGTAAGAAGGCGCTTGTGCGCTGTATCGTCCTTGGTGTTTTGAACCGATCCTCTGGAGCTTTGTGGCATGGCTCTTGCATCTCCTCTTTCCAACCAAATTCAAATGTCACTTTTTCTGGTGTATCTTAGGTGGGCTGTTTCTGCAAAACAGTTGCCGAGGTGGTAGCTTTGTTCTGTGTTGAAAAGGGCATCATGTTTTCTGTAGATAAACATGTTTTTTGTCCTCTCTTAGCTCTGTATGCCTGGCTCAGCTTGGTGTGGGTATAACCAGTGTGGGGCTGAAGTAAGTTTAAGGAAAGGCTTAAGTCTGAGGAAAGTAAGTTTGAAGTTTCTGTTAACGTAACTATTTTTTTAAACTTCCTGGATATCCAACTACTGTTATTTATATAAATGGGGAGGAAAGTACTGGTAAATGCCACATTAATGCTCTCAGGCTCAATAATTCTTTGCAATACAAGGCCTATACTGGAGGAAATATATGTGGATATTAAAATATAAAAAACAAGCCCTTTTTTTTTGAAGAATAGGGCTAGTGTTCCATTACTGTCTTGCACTGACTGAAGAGCTGTCATGAAGATGCTGCTTACTTGGAGCAGTCTTGGCTAGGAATTTGTGAACTGTTACGGAGATCTATGAAGCAGGGGACAGGAAATTTTTTTAGAAGTAACGTGTTCTTGGCTTGTTGGAAGCTGACCACTAAAGGGAAATCCAGAACTTGGACCGTGCATGTCTTGCTTTATGCTCACTTTTTCCCTGACTGTGCCATTGTGTAGCAGATGCCTCGGTGACTCTAGTGCTGCCACGGTGCAAACACCCAATATTAAGACTGTCAGCTGCTCCCTGCTTTTATGGTGAGATGAATGGAGTCCCAAAGGTCACTTCTAGCAAAACTGAAACTAGAGTCTACGCTCCTTCAGATAGCCACTGCTTTTATGTATATGATTATTCTGCTTTTGGAGAGATCAGGCCCAGTCTGCTTTATGAGTTATTTCTGGATCCTCAGTTCTACAGAGATCTTGAGACAAATGTTGTCACTGGGTCAGCAGATAGCTGCCTCTGATAACAGCATTAGTGGCCTGAATGAAGCAGGAGAGAATAAAAGAAAAGATTAGCCCTATGAGGCAGTGATCTTAAATCTAGGAGATATTTTTTTCTTTTTTTTTAAAATAAACTGTGGTGGTTTATCTAATCTTGACAGGCTTTTTTTTTAAAGTACTAGAAAGATTTAGGAGCAATACGTCACTGGCTGCAAAACATAGTCCTTGATCTCTCTCTACCTCAGCTACCCTCTCCATGGGAAAAAAACTAATGACTATAACACCTGCCTCCCTTGCCTGCCAGCTGGTTGAATGGCTTTTGGAATTTGTGGCACTTGGTACAACCTTGGAGGAGGAAGCAGTGTACCTCGTGGCATGCTGTTGGCTCTATCTGGGAGGAAAAAGGACTAGAGGCGGTCTGCTGGCTGAAGACCCTTTTCCTCATCTAGAGCCTCTGAAGGTGCACATAGCCACCTGAGGGGACCTCAGTCTGGTTTAGTTTGTCTAGAGTTCAGGAACTGTGTAATACCCTGAGGGATCGTGTATAGCTTTACTTTGAGAAATGATGACAGGAGATCTCTCTGGGATGTGCTAAAGAGGCACACAAGAGGATTATCTGGTTATGTTGTTGAACTGCATGATGCTGGAGACTGTTTTCAAGTATTTTTAAAGTTGCTCCGGCTTGCAGCATCGGCACTCATAAGTAGCCGTTAGTGCATAGTCTAAAAACTGTAGGTATTTGAGAAGAGAGTTGCAGGAAATGTCATGGGAACCAAGTATTTTTGGCAATAATGTTTAACCAACTGCGGTAATGGTTATCAGAACTGTGTCACACACAGGAGTCTTGAGGCAGAGGCACTAAACAGCAAAAACTCGTATTTCCTTCAGAGATCTGTTACTGAGAACATTGCAACATGCCGTTTTTAAAGAAAAAGAAAATTCTGTTTAAAAAACAAACATGATAGTAGATTAAGGCTGCTGGTAAGCAGTGTGTCTTGTACTCTGTTTCCTTCTGGCGTGTGAGATCCCTATAATTCCAAAGGGACTGTTTACAAGGGCGTGTAGCAACAGGATGAGGGGCAATGTTTTTAAACTGGAGCCAAGCAGATTTAGATCAGATATTAGAAAGAATTTCTGCACTGTGAGGGTGGTGAGGCACTGGAACAGAGGAGTTGTGGCTCCCTGGAAGTGTTCAAGGCCAGGTCATATGGGGCTTTGAGCAACCTGAAGTGTCCCTGGCCATGGCAGGGGTTTGGAACTGAGTGATCTTTACGCTCCCTTCCAAACCAAACCATTCTATGGTTCTCTGAAGACGCTGATGCTTGAGGAACAGGCAAGGCCAAGGTTTTTTCCTGACTACCTACATAAATCAGAAACTGTTCCCTCCACTGCAAATGTTACATTTTGATGACTGTCCATCATGACTGTTGACAACAGGCAAATAACCTCTTATGTGTGGAACTCCCATTTCTCTTGCAACCTCTGGAAAGCATGGCTAGGTAGGCCTCAGAAACTACTAGCACTATGGCTTTCCCAAGACTTTCTGTCATTCTGGATGTTATGGTTCCAGAGGAGCTCCTGGTTGTCGTTGCTTAAGTTCAGGACTCTGAACTGTCATTCCTGGAAGAGGCAAGAAGCAGCGGCAGGCTCCTTAAAGATGCTGGTAGACTTGACCTTCGCACTGGGTTGGAATATGACCTCTTCATGCACACCTCCATTCACCATCTTGGCTGTACTGCGAAGGATGCACAGCAGTGCTTTATCATGGCTCTGTTCTGGCCAGTGTCTCTCCAGAGCAGGTCTTTTCTCTAGGTGTGGTCAGGGTCTGGAGATTCCTTCTAAGCATGTGTAAGAAGAGCTGGGAAAAGTAAATGTATTGTCATTAGGCTTAAATTTGCTCCCCACCACCAAAAACTGGGATCTGGAAATAGAAAGAAGATTGTGCATCGTTGATCTAGAGCTTTGCCTCTATTTAGCTTTACCTCTTACTGCAGTGTTTTTTTTCTTTCTGTAGGTGTAGAAGGTGGATTTGACATCACAGAGGAAAAGTTTGAATATGACGAAGAAGTAAAAATAGTGATTTTCCCAGAGCATTTGGATATTCCTCATGATGGGCTGGAGGGACTACCAGACATGGTCAAAGACAGGGTATGTTTGTACGGAGAGCTGCGTTTTCTCTTAGCAGGGAGGAAATCCACCATTACAGGAAAGGAACCGCTGCCCTGGAAAAGGGATTCTGTAGAGCTGCCATGAGGTCTCAGCTTGCAGTTAAGCAGAATTGTTTTGCACTTACATGGTGCTTTGTGTCACGGAGACCTGGCTTGTGGATGAGGCTCCTGAATCCTGCCCTGGCACAACTGACTTGCCAATCTGAGCCAAAATGTGTGGGGTGCTGTGGCACTGGAAACTTCTTTCCTTCTGCCCTTCATGTTTCTTTCCTCTCTCCTAATTCCAGATTGCCAGTGCGATCGAGGCCATCCTCACGGCAGATTCAGCATCACGGAAGCAGGAGGTGCAAGCTTGGGATGGGGAGGTTCGACGTGTTTCCAAACACGCTTTTTCTCTGCACCAACTTCAGAATGATGTCCGCATCCCACCGTGGTGAGCATAGTACTGAAATGAACAGTATCACTCTTCATTCCAGACCCACCCCTATCACCTTCTTCTCCTGTCCTGTACTGCAGCAACAGATGAGACCTTTTTTTTTTTGTTTGTAAGTCTCTGAGTGTGTCTTGTCATAGTCAGTTCCAGAGAAATGACAAAGTAAGGTATTTCTGAAGGAAAAGAGGAATGAAATTGGGTAGTAATGGAGAGAACTTGGGAGGTGAAGCCTAAAGGTTTTCACCCTGATCTCTTTTTCTCCGTTTTTGACAGTGGCTGGAAGTGCAGCAAATGTGACATGAGGGAGAACTTGTGGCTGAATATGACCGATGGAGCCATCCTCTGTGGTCGGCGCTATTTCGATGGCAGCGGTGGCAACAATCACGCAGTCGAGCATTACCGGGAAACTGGCTACCCCCTGGCTGTGAAACTGGGAACAATTACTCCTGATGGGGCTGGTGAGAAGGGGTTACCTGTGAGGGTAATCGATGCTGGGCACCACTCAGGCTGACTGGGGTCTCTGACAAGTCAAGGAACGATTTCCAGGCTGTTGTTGCCCACCTTATGACCTGGGACATTTGGTGTCATCCTATCAGGAACTTTCCCACTCTGACCTGCTTCTTGTGGTAGGCAAAAAACCTGCTAGTAAACCTTGCCTTCCTCCTCACCTTCCTTGTAATTTGAAGGGGTTTGTAATAGTTATTGAGGTTGCTGTCTTGTTTTCTGTGATGGGACCTTTATCAAACAGGTTTGTGTCCAAAGCCTGAGCAGATAGCACAGTAACCGACTTTTCCTCACTCCAAGCATACAGGTACCTCTGTACCTTGATCAATGACAAAATTGTTTGTCTTGTCACATGTTTTGGAGGAACCTCGATATTCTGTCTGTTTTGCTACTCTCCTGAGAAAGGAGAGATGCCACCAACTGCTCAGTTTGTCAAAACTCCCAGTTCTGAAGACTTCTTTTCATCCGGGAGTGAATGTTAAATCATAGGCCATTAAAAGTCTCTCCTTTTCCACTGTGTTCCCACGTAGATGTCTACTCCTATGATGAGGATGACATGGTGTTGGATCCCAACCTGGCAGAACATCTTGCTCACTTTGGGATTGACATGCTCAAGATGCAGAAGGTGAGGGGGTGGCCCTTCTTAAGCCCAGAGTGGGAGAGAAGCAGCTCTGAGGTGTCTCAGCTGGATCCCAGCTTTCTGTGGCTGTGTAGAACCATTCCTGGTCAAGAAACACTGTGGGGTTTTTTTTGTCAGGCAGTTATTTTGTCTGCCTCTCTTCTTTCATTGCCTTTTTGCCTCACTTTCCTGTCCCTCAGGTTTATTTCCTTGGGATTCTGTGTCAGTACTGTGGGCAGGGAGGTGCCCAGGCTCTTAGCTTTGCTCCCTAGGTTCAGTGTTAGTTTGTGATTTCCATGCCACTTTAGAGGGGATGGTCCAGATTTCTCCTATGTTTTGTATCATTCCTCCTTCTGTCCCAGGTATTCAGACATTTGAAAACAGTTCTTGTATTTTCCTTCTCATTTAATAAAACAGAATGGACTCGAACCCTTATGTTTCTCTACAGCATTGGCCTTTTCACACCTCTAATGTTCCCTTGAGTCTTTGAGGATTTTTCCTGTTCTTTCCCTCCACAGACAGACAAGACAATGACAGAACTGGAAATAGATATGAACCAGCGTATTGGGGAGTGGGAGCTCATCCAGGAGTCTGGTGTGCAGCTTAAGCCCCTCTATGGGCCTGGGTACACCGGTATCCGTAACTTGGGCAACAGCTGCTACCTCAATTCTGTGATGCAGGTGCTGTTCAGTATCCCAGACTTCCAGAGAAAGTAAGTGAGCTTAATCACTCCTTTCCATTAGCCTGGACCGGTACAAAGGTCTCCTAGAACTGGGAGCTTCTGTTACATTAATCTGGCTCAGAAGTGTGTTTTTACTAGATGAAGCCCATATGTGCCTTAGATTTCTCCATTCTTATTTGCAGATATGTGGACAAGCTGGAGAAGATATTCCAAAGCGCACCTTCGGACCCCACACAGGACTTCAGCACACAAGTGTACGTAGAGTTTTGGGGAGAGAAGGAAGGCTGAGGCTGCCTGGGTGCGTCCCCTCTGCGTTGCTACAGCGTGCTTTGCTGCAGGTTTCTCCCTCAAGCCTCGCCTCTCTGTTTCCATGTCCATCACCGGAGACACTGATCCTCAGTGATCAATAAGTATTTAAACCAAGAAAGTTCAGCTGAGTGCTCTAGATGGAGAGGACAGATTGCATGCACTTTGTTCATGAGAGGCTTTTAAATATACTATGTGGGGAACGCAGTGCCGTATGTTACCACAGGGGGATTTTTGGGAGTCGTATTCTATCTGCGTAACACCAAAAGGTGCTTGCCCTCTCCAGGAGAGGTGGCTGAGAGCAAAGAGGCACGTAGATTTGGGCAACTTTATTCACAGTGGATAATTTATATAGGCTTAAAGAGGCTTCATGGAAGAGGTATTTTGCGAGCAATAGCAGAGTATATACAGGACAAGAAACACATGATTTAGGAGGGCGTTGCATTTTAAATACATCAATTCTCTGCTGCACCTGCTTGGAAACAGCAAAGTGGTGTAATGGAAGTTCGGAGTGGAGGAATGGAAGGGGGCATTTGTAGAAGGGAGTTCAGCAGTAAGGGAGGATTCTAAATTTGGACAGCCTGGAGTGAGGTATTCACTGAGGAGAGGATTAAGCTGAGACAGCCAGAAAGATTTTTGCGTGGGCAAAGGGAGGAATTAGTAAGGTTGGATTCCAGTGAAACGGCAACAGTGTCAGGGAAGGACTGGAGTGAATTGGAATAGTAGGAGAGTCCAAGCACTGGAGGAAATCGCTGAACGTTCTTGTTGTCCGTTAAGCGCCTCGTGCCGTCTTTCTTAATATTTCCCATGGGGAAACGTGATCAATCTGCTCACAGCAATGCTATTTCTGGCTCAGACAATTTCGCTGTACCCTGTTGTCTCCTGCACAGTCAATCAGATACACTGGTACTTTACCCACGTCAGGCTGCAGCTTAGTTTGGGTGCTACGCAGCTGCTGTGTGGCTCAGCACCAGCTGCCCTTCTGCGGGGAAAGGGAAGCTGTTCCCTGGTATTTTTCCTAATGTGCAAGCAATGCTTGAGATTCATGCTCCAAAGTCCTAGTAACTTTCGAGTCAATGATGTCTCATGGGACCAGAGAACAGACCAAGATAAGATGATCTTGGCTGGTGCAGCTCCTCTCCGGGAGATTGGCAGTCTGTGGCAGACATCCTGGGGTATGCAGGATTGAAGAAACCATTTTGATGCTAACAGTGACTTCATCATTCCAGAGCCAAACTGGGCCATGGGCTGCTCTCTGGGGAATATTCAAAGCCAGCTTCTGCAGATGGGGATCAGCAGCCCGATCAGAAGGTGAGACTTGGGTACAGCATCCTCGTGATGTGTACGTTGCGTGAGGCATTGCGTGTGTTACATGGGGAAGGAGGGAGAACCCGTCCTGAAGACATGACCTGGGGCTCATTCCAAGGCTCCATCGTGTGAAGAAAAGCGCAGCTATGAGTAGAGTACTACATGCCAGTACACGTGCTTGGCAAATTACAGCCACCTTCTTCTTCCACTTTTTTATTTGCAGGGTATGCAAAATGGCATCGCTCCACGCATGTTTAAGTCCCTCATTGGAAAGGGGCATCCAGAATTTTCCACTAACCGACAGCAGGATGCCCAGGAATTCTTTCTGCACTTCATCAACATGGTAGAGGTAATGATTGAATGTTTCTGTCGGATAATGGAAAAGCCCAGATTTGTTCTCTCCCCACAGCAGGGGCTGAGGAGTGGAGGTGAGAAGTTGGCATGCATTGCTGAGAGAGGGAGAGACCACAGGGAAATGGGCCAGCCAGCACTTGCAGGAGCAGAGGAGGAGAGATACTTGGTCATGTTTTCAGGGCTGATTCCTTGGAGGAATCTCATGTGGGAATGACACAGCTGGAGATGTAAATTATCGCGTTTAGGAGCAAGAATGGCATGGGTTCCTGGGGTAGAGAGGTTGACTCTAGTTTACCCTTTGCTTTTCCAGTCTTGTGTACAGAAGTGAATACTCTTTAGCCATGTCCCATGTAGAACCACTGCTACTGCGAAAGTTTATTTCTGCCATTCTGATGTTACATCTGTGCTTCTAAATTCTTCTTCTTCAGAGGAACTGTCGCAGCTCGGAGAACCCTAACGAGGTCTTCCGTTTTCTGGTGGAGGAGAAGCTGAAGTGCCTGGCCACAGAAAAGGTGAAATACACTCAGCGTGTGGACTATATTATGCAGCTGCCTGTGCCCATGGATGCTGCACTCAACAAAGGTCAGTAATGTGCCGAGGTCAGACCAGTAGCAAACCTTTTGTTTGGGTATTGTACTTTTATTACATAACTCCTTAAACGAGAAAGGGACTTCCTCAAGGACTGGCTTTGCCGCTTCTGAAGCCAGATAGATCCAAGCCAGATAGATCCTTCATCCTGGTGGTATCAGGCTGATCTCTTCAGAAAGGGCATGTCCCAGTTGTCCCTCTAGAACCTTTCCTTCTGACACCACGAACTGGGCTGTGGCTCAAGAGCAGAACAGGACTGCAGAAGGAGAGCTCTGGAAGACGTCGTCTTCTTTGTGCTCTGCTCTTGATGGCGTTTATCTGTAGGCCTACTCTGCCTCTGGGTGTAGCTTACACCAGTTACTTTGTAGGTGCGTAGAGATGGTCCTTGACTCCTCTGCTTTATTCTCTAGATGAACTACTGGAATATGAGGAGAAGAAGCGGCAGGGATGCCTGAGCTGGTGCGAGCCAAGGTGCCTTTCAGCTCCTGCCTAGAGGCCTATGGAGCTCCGGAGCAGGTGGATGATTTCTGGAGCACAGCCTTGCAGGCCAAGTCTGTGGCTCTCAAGTGAGTGTGTGTGAGTTACCAGCTAGGCTATGATGAACTAGCGGTAGCTGCATCTTTGGGGACTTCTTTTAGTTGCTTGGGGAAGAAGTGTTACCGAAGTTTTGTAGTCCTCCACACTCTGGTCCTGTGGAACGTTGAAGCAGAGGAGGAACCAGTTTGTTGGTGCTGGACTGATTGCCCCCAAGGGATTACAGTGGACAGAACAGCAGTGCCACTGAAATCCTTACTACCAGATTTCAATTGCTGAATTTTTTGGAAACTACAGTGATATTCTAGGAAACCAGCAGCTTTCATTCTAAATTCAAAATTCACCTTTAAAATCAGTACTGACAGTGTGGCAACACTGGTTTTGCATGGTCTCTGAAATTTTTTGAAGGAAGTGTTGGGCCATTAAAGTTTGAGCAAAACACTGAGTGTAACAGATGCATGAGTTATTTTAAAGAATGCTAACTTAAACACTAATAGCAAGGCTTGAAAAACAGCTTTAATTCATCTCACTGCCTGCATCCCATGCAACAGTGCACGAGTGGAGCAAGATTACAAAATTAAAATGCTACTGACCATTCTTTTGCAATGAAAGAGTAGTCCTCAAAGAACTGGGAGTGTTTTTCTAAGAAATATTCTGTTATTAAGCAATAGGTCCTATAAATGAACAGTCAGTAACGGGATCACGGTGAAAAGTAACATTTTGTTTTGAATTTAAGTAGTGAGCTGTGTTCAAATACTTTGTAAGAATTAGCATTGAATATACACCATTGCTTAAATTAATTTTATGGCATGTTATAATTATCCCCTGATAATAAGTATCTGTCTTTCTTATTACTGCTTCTCCCTTCACAAACATTCCTCTCTCTTTCATAGATTACAGACACCCTCTCTCTCAAATTGTGTAACTAAATAATGTTCAATCAAATTCAGTTAGCTTAAAAATCACTGCTTCTGCTTCATACCTGAAAAAGTGCTCTTGCGCTTGAAAGCTTGTCAGTTCCTGCACCTGTATCTGTCGGTGTAATAAAAGATTTATTTCTTCCACATTCCTTAAGGGTTAGGCTTTTAATTAAATACTAAAATCTGAGTAGGCTTGTAAAATACAGGATTGGAAGGTAGAGAACGTGTACAATTTTTGCTTGTCCCCCAAGATTTTTGTAAATGTTGCATTCCGTCTCTTTTTGTCAGTGTCTGCTTTAGAAGTGGTTCTGCATTTGAGGAGCTTCTAGGAGACCTGCACAGATACATGTATCCCTCCCTTAGGGCACGCCTCTGCTCTACTCACTGATTTCTTGAAGCAGCTTGCACTCAGTCACCCCGGCCCAAGTGTTTAATAGTATTATTTATCTCTTCCAGAACAACACGGTTCGCCTCTTTCCCGGATTATCTGGTGATCCAAATCAAGAAATTCACTTTCGGTCTGGACTGGGTGCCCAAAAAGCTGGGTAAGAAGGCTGAGAAGTACAGAGTGTATAGGTATTGAGTCGTATTTGGGTGTTGTGGTGTTGGCTGTACCCCAGAAGAAGCTGCAGACTGCAGCGTATTGCATTCCTGGGGACTTACCCTTCTAGATCTCCAGACTGAGTCCTTTGTTTCTGCCCCTATGGGGAGGCTGAGCGAGACTCTGTCTTGCAGATGTCTCCATTGAAATGCCGGAGGAGCTGGATATCTCTGCGCTGCAGGGAACAGGGCTGCAAGATGGGGAAGAGGAAATGCCAGACATTGCACCCCCACTGGTGACACCAGACGAGCCCAAAGGTAGCCTGGGGTTCTATGGCAACGAGGACGACGACTCCTTCTGCTCCCCTCACTTCTCCTCTCCGACATGTTAGTGATTCTCCTCCTCTCTTCCTGATGCTTGACTCATTTCCTTGCTCTCCTTGTCTTGTTTCCCATGCTAGCGGTTTCCACCTGCCTCAGACTTTCCCTGTCCCTCTGTCAGCAAATGCGGGCTGCCTCTCTTGCATCCCTGTTATGCAAGGGTGTTACGCAAGGGAGTTTGTTGATTCCTGTTCTGTGGAAGATGGGGAGGTGGCACATCTAGTGTGTTTAGAGGGGGCAGAGCAGGGGTTTATACAAGATTTAACCAGCAGAGGTATATTATTTTCACAAAACGCAGCGGGAGGTAGGGTTTGGAGGGCAGGGAAGAGCCAGCGCTCCCGAGTTCGTGCGTTAACTCCTTTTGTTCCTCTGCGTGAGACTGCGCTTCTGAAGAAGAAAAGGTAGCAAGGGAAGAGAAGAGCAGAGAGACAGAACTTGAGTGAAATGAAGCCAGGAAGTGGTGGCTTGGGGGGGCTGCGTGACATGGCACAAACCGGAGCAGGCAGGGCTGGGTGGGGGTGGGTGGCTCTAATCTCTGTCTTCCCACAGCACCCATGTTGGATGAGTCAGTGATTATCCAGCTGGTGGAGATGGGCTTTCCCATGGATGCCTGCCGCAAAGCCGTGTATTACACAGGGAACAGTGGGGTTGAGGCTGCCATGAACTGGGTCATGTCACATATGGATGATCCAGGTATGAGACCACAGTGAAGCTTATTGCATCTGGACCCTGGTACTTCCCGTCCCACCACTGCAGTGGAAGACTGGAGTAGCTGGGACCTGAGACTGTACCCCTTCTGGAGAGATCTAACTGCTCTGAGCTGCGTTCTGTTTTGTGCTGCAGACTTCGCTAACCCGCTAGTTCTCCCTGGATCCAGCGGACCAGGGTCAACTATTGCCTGCCCAGACCCTCCTTCAGAAGACAGCGTGGCCACCATTGTCTCCATGGGCTTTTCCCGGGACCAGGCTATGAAAGCACTCAGAGCCACGGTGAGAGGCATGAGCGATGTCAGAGTGAAAGGATATTCTCAGGAACAGGCATTCCCGAGTTCACAGTCTTCCCTTCTTCCTTCCAGAACAATAGTCTGGAGCGCGCTGTGGATTGGATCTTCAGTCACATTGATGACCTTGATGCAGAAGCAGCTATGGATATCTCAGAGGGGCGCTCAGCAGCTGACTCCATCTCTGAATCTGTCCCTGTGGGTCCTAAAGTGCGTGATGGGCCTGGAAGTGAGTTCCAAACAATAGGAATGTGGATTTTGGGGTGCAAACTCGACATGGCTTTATCCTCCCTAATTCATGCAGTACCACAGGTTTTAGCAGCAGCAGCTGCTACAGAGCTGGTCTGGTTATTGAGGTGAAAGCAAGAAGTAAAGGGAGAGGGATGGCAAAGTAGGATCCAGACACTTCAGGGTTGGGGATTACCTGGAAGCCAGTAAGAGAGAGGCAGAGGCAGAGGAAGGGCTGTGATTTTTCCGGGTCATCCTGGGAGGTTTTTCCTGTTCTTCAGGCTCGCATTGAAAAAACAGGCTCTAGTCTCTGTGCAGAATTGGTGCCAATGCTGCTGGGTGCCATAGGGAGGGGGAATCTCAAGCAGGGCTACCAAGCTGGTAAAGGATTCGGAACATATGTCCTATGAGGAACAGCTGAGGGATCTGGGGCTGTTTAGCCTGGACAAAAGGAGATTGAGGGGAGACCTTTTCACTCTCTACAACTACCTGAAAGGAGGTTGTAGTGAGGCGGGGGTTGGTCTGTTCTCCCTAGTGGCAAGTGATAGGACAAGGGGAAATGGCCCTGTGTTACACCAGGAGAGGTTCAGGTTAGGTATCAGGAAGAATTTCTTTACTGAGAGGGTTATCAGGCATTGGAACAGCCTGCCCAGGGAGGTGGTTGAGTCACCATCCCTGGAGGTGTTTAAGAGATGGGTAGATGTTGTGCTGAGGGACATGGTTTAGTGATGTTGATAGGGCTAGGACAAAGGTTGGACTCGATCCTGAAGTTCTCTTCGAGCCAAAACTGTTCTGTGGTTACCCACCTGGCACCCATGGGCCAAATAAAACTTTTGGAAGAGAGACGGCTAAGTGACAGTTAGTGTCTGTTCCCATGCACATTTGGCCTTCAGACCAAATCCTCAGAGTCATACTTGACTGAGACCCACTTTATTATTACTCAGCAGAGCTTCCTTTTCTAAAGAGTGCCTAGTCCAGGGTGTTTTGGGGTAAGATGCCTTTCTTTCTCTGATCACTTCTCTCTTTCCTCCTCCTCCACTCAAGAATATCAGCTGTTTGCCTTCATCAGCCACATGGGCACTTCAACTATGTGTGGACATTATGTTTGTCACATCAAGAAAGATGGCAGGTAAGGAATTTTCGCAGCGTAAGGGGGCTCTGAGGTATACCTTTAACTCATCGCTGTCCTGCCCTATTTCTTGAGAGGTCTTCGAGTGCTGGGGATGAGAGCGAGCGAGGGGCATCGAGTTGTGTCTTAGCCACAGTGTGGCATCCCTGAGCTCCCCTTTTGCCTGTTGCAGGTGGGTGATCTACAACGACCAGAAAGTCTGTGCTTCTGAGAAGCCCCCCAAGGACCTGGGCTACATCTACTTCTATCAGCGGATTCCCAGCTAGAACCTCCTGTTGCTGTGTGTGGTGGGGGGAGAGTGGGCGGAAGGCATTGGGGGGGAAGGGGTGGGGGCAGTGAGGATGAGAGCAGGGCCCCTCTCTCCCCTGCTCTTCTTTCCCCACTCGTC
>NW_009711727.1:0-5514 GCF_000703405.1 Apaloderma vittatum
GCCCCCGGTGCATTCGTAGCGCCCCGCTTTTCAGTCCTACGTCTTTCTCGCAGCGTAAACTAATCGGTTCTTATAGAATATGATAGGTGTTCATTACTGATAATTAGAGTGTTTGGAGTCAGTTCATGCTTGTTTTCCAAATCAGTCCTCCAAGCGTCGGAGTGAAAATAATTGCTGAAAACAAAAGTAGTTCAAAGGACTGGGAACGCTCTGAGTGAAGAAACAAAAAGCGTGAATGATATTTTTCGGGGGGGGGGGGGGCAAAAGGGAACAGAGCCGCCCTCCCTTTCAAAGTACCAGAGGTAGCTGCTGCTGCTGCAGAGGATGAGGCTTTATGGGGCCTCGTTTGCGGAGAAGCACGTCACCACCACCGTGTGAAAGATGGATCTCACCCCACCGACCTCGCTGCTGTGGCTCAGCACATTATTGTTCCAGTTTGTTGAGCCTTACAGAGCGGGAAGGGGATAGAGGAAGGGATTTGAATAACACTGCTGTTCAGAAAGAGATTCATAATTTTACTATAATCAGCATGTCGGTCTGCCTCGCAGTGACAGGTTGAGTTTATTTCCAAGAGACTGTTCTGTGAAATAGGCCGTTAAAGCTGGAAACCCCTACATAGGGAATTGCTGCGTAGTTTCCATATAGGACTTGTGGTCCTCTCTCTTTCTGTCTTCATTTTTTGGGGATAGTATTTGCATCCTGTGGCTGCCATAATTGTCGCATGTTAATCCAGTGTAATTTATTGCATCCAAACCATGTTTTAAGCGTTCCTGTGTTACACATAAAAATGACAGTTTATTACGCTTAAGCAGTTGTAGCACGGTGCAAACTTGGTTTTGAGAGTTATGTAGGAAAAGCAGATGTTTTTAAAATAAACAGGAAAACTGCAGAATGCTTTGGCTACAATATGGTTTCACCAGAGCACACGGTGCAATTGACTTGGTATCACCAAATTTTCACTCTTTGAATTTATGATGGGCTGGAAAAGATAAAGGCAGTTTGAAATGTTATTGCTGTCTATACACAGTTCTTCAGCAGGTTTTGAAATTTTGTGAGAAATGGTCAATTGTTTGACATTCAATGTTGTTTGTTCAGCAGCCTTTTGTATTTCAGACATATCTTTTAATACTGAACCTTAACAAGAAGGGCAGTACTTCCCACGTAGTGCTACACAGACTGGATGAACTGTCATATCATTTATTGATTCCATAACCAGTTATCTCACTGAGATGTCTTTTATAAAAACTGCTGATAGTGATTTGGGAGAAGGGAGGGAAAATTAAAGAAAAAAAAGAAAAAGCTGTTCTACCTAATAGTGTAGTATCTGAGATGCTGGGAAACCATCATGTCTGTGCAGAATTGCAGTTACTTAGCATTCCTCTCCCTGAAACATATACCTTGCATTGACCTGATTTGGAGATTTCGTTTGGTGCTTTTAACAAGTTTTTCGGTTTGGGTGTTTGTGGGTTTTTTTTGTTTTTTTGTTTTTTTTAACAGTTCATTGAATAATAGCATATATTACAAGAGATTTTGAACTTATATAACCCAACTGAATCAGAATAGATTTCATCAACATAGGGTTGAATCCAGCAATCAATACATTTGATTTTACTATCGTAATTACTAAAATACCTTCAAGGCTTGATATACCAGCTATTTCAGGAGAGCTGTAAGAAGAGCTGTACTGAGCAGTAACTGAGTAAACTTCCCTAATAGCAGGGAGTGGAGGACTAAGGTTTTCTGATATGTTCATTGTTTTTACTCCCCCCACTCCCTGTTCCTGATGACAGTACATGGTTGGTTTATGCTTTGAAGCATGAGTATATTTATCCTTTTTGAGACTTAATGGTGCTGGTTAAAGATGTTACTACCCCATCTGCTCACTACGAATTCTGCCTGGTAGGATAGTTCATACAAATTCCTCCCCATTAGCTGTAGAAAAAATGAGAACTCATCAATGAGAACCCATCAATGTTAAAAGTTTGATCTGGTTGAATCTGCTGAGTAGAAGTTTTACTGTTTATACCTGAAGTAATTAATTTCATTAATGTACTTTTGTAAGTGACTTGCCAAGATGTTCCCCTTAAAAAATTGTTTAGTTACATTTCACTTTATTAGACAATGATTTGTGAGTTTTGGAATTAGTGAATTGTGCCCATCTTCTAAGGTCTTTTTGTTGAGAAGAACAGCTGATTTTCACATGTGGCTTTGCTGGTCTCGCAATAAATATATTGGAGCAGATCTTCGAATGTACTTAGGAAATTTCAAGCACAGTTGAGGAGACCTTACTATTTCTCTGCAAACCTCTGCTGCCTTATTCTGTGTAATAATTTTTGGCTTGTACTGTGATGGCTTCCTCTGAGGCATGCAGGCTGAGTTATGCAGGGGTTAATCATGGCATAAGGATTTTCTGGTCACTCTCCCATTTTGTAGGATGTGGGGGGGGTGTGTGTGGGTGTGGGTGTGGGTGTGTGGGGGTGTGTGGGGGTGTGTGTGTGTGCGCGCGCGTGCGTGTGTGTGTATCTATTGGTAATTTGCTGTTGCTCTTTGAATGCTCTCAGTACTCTTCGCTTCTCTTATCAGCTTGATTTGTCCCCTTTTTTCTGGAAGCAGTTCCAGAAGCAAGTCAAGGTTAAAGATTTAGACTGTTATACTTTCCATCTTCTTGGACTTCCCTTCTTTTGTCGTGATTAAACATTGCCCCTTATTTTGATGGGCTAATTTTACTCAAGGCAGATGTTAAATCTTGAGAAATCTCCTGTGTCTGTTTTAGGGCCAAAATGCAACAGAAACCATGTTTCTGCAGCATTTATGAGTAATGTGACCTGAGTGCCTCAGGACACCTGAGATGCTTGGACGAGACTCTGATGTTGCTTGTGTAGAGCTAAAACGCCCAGAGGACAGATGGGAATGTGTGCTGATAGTGTAACCTGTGAGTCCCTTCATAAAGGAAATTAAATTGGCCAAAAACTGCATTAAGGGCGGCACAACAGGATCTTGGTGTGACTGGTTTCCCTTTTCTCTCCATTCAACAATTTTATTAGCAACTCCACATCTGACGACCTATCTTGATACTTGCATCTTGGGACTGACTTTCTGTCCTTTGGCACTGTGCTACTAGTAGTATCTGCTCTGAGAACAGACTCTTGGTTGTGGCCATGATGCTGAGTCATGGCAACACAAGGAAGATGAAACTATACGTCCAGAAGAATCAGATGTACTTTCCAGCTCAGTCCCTTTCTCTAAGCCTGAGAGGAGAGCTTGCTGGCTCTTCAAATAGTGTCATCTAGTCTAATAAAAGCTATCATCTCTTTCTGCTGGTTGTTTTTCCTCCATAACGAGTTTGGATTTTTCTGCAGGTCCCTCCTATCCCTTCAACATACACTCCTTTCCTGGTAGAATTTGAGATTCTTCAAAGATGTACTTTAAAGCAAAACATAGGTTGAACTAACTCCTCTAGGAATATTAATACATGCCTCCTTACCTCATGACAGTTGATGGCAACCAGAGTCACTGAATATTGCCCTTAAGTATTGGGATAAGCTCTGGTTTCAGAACAGCAGCAGACTTTGTCGTGGATTGATCTTTTCATCTTTTGGTTTTAAAATAAAGGAAACTTGGGCTTATTAGTACTATGTTACATGTCGATGGTGCTTAATGAAATAAACTGTCCTGCATTCCTAAAGCACTGAAATTATTTATTTGCTTTGCTTTAAATTAAGTATTCAATAAGTAGCAATTTGTTTCACTTGAAGCACTTGATATTTATGCTTTTGAAAATGTAAATACAGTGATCATAAGATAAAATTTCACCATTTATAGTGAACAATCTATGTATTGCTATTGTAAAAAGTATAGTGTTTTTTTTTTTTTTAAATGCGCTTGCCAAATGAATGAGTATTTTTGACATTGTTCAGTCTGTGCTGGCTTGGAGAGATGCTCTTTTCCCAGTATTAATAGCATCTAACACCGTTCATTTTTCTGGTATGTACTAGAGAGCATGCAAAGCAAGCTAAATTCCTGGGGAGCAACATTGTCTTAAACATTTGCTTTATCTGTTCATTCCAGTAGATGGCTACAGTTCACTACCAAATTGTGGCTATAATAGATTTTTTTACAGTAAGTAAATCAGAAGATGAAGGTTGAATTACTATAAATGAGTTGACCTGTACATTTTTCTTATTTCATGTGCTTAGTCATATACTATTCACGATTTTTCTATGTACACCTTTTTCAAACTACAGAAAAATGTTATACTACTTCTTTTTCTCCCCTATTACTCAGGGTTTTATAATGTAAGTGACTCTTACATCTGTTGCAGTTTTCTAGTATTTCTAATTGTGCATGCTTAGAAGAAATAATAGCTGAAGGAACTGAATCACTGAAAAGCTGTATGTTAGTTTTATAAAAGTGGACACTTGCGGAGTCTCAGCATTCTTTTAATTTCGTTTCTGGATTTAGGCATTTTAAATGGAAACTGGCCGTTTATCACTTGCTTTTGCCAAGTTCACTTTAGTTTTTATAGAAGCAGATGTTTTCCAGTAAGCCTTCTCAGTGTTAAGCATGAAGCGGTGACTTTAACACATACAAAAAAAGTGTGTTTACCCTTGCATTTCATCCGTGTTGTACTTTGCAAGGTTTCATTACCCTCAGCTCCCATCCAGGTCTTTCTTTTTTTAAACCTGATTTGCATACAACTAAGTTGATACAAAGGAATTTCTTTTAAGCCCCTGGAAAAGCAGCTTGCTTCTGAAAAGCTACTCATTAGCAGTTCGCAGAGTGGAATTCTTTCAAAGGTACATTACTCGTTTGTACTGTATGAAGTAGCTCACTGTACAACATTGAAATATTAGGTATGCCTTTTGACTTTCTCAGATCGAGTGATTCTGAATTCATCATGTAAACTAGTGAATATTTTGCTTTAATTTTCAATGAGAAGGAAGTGTTGGAACTGACTTTTATTTGTACTCATATTTGCTGGTAAATGCTACTACTGTATCGCTTTAATTTTATCCTATTACTTTCATTTCTGCCTCACAACAGCTACAGGCTGAGCACAGCAGTTTAAGGTGCAGATTTTTGTTATTTTACAAATGAAAGGGCCATTTTTTGCATTAACTGCTCTGCCGTGCGATTGCAATTTTAGGTCCCTTTGCAATCAGCTGCCAATTTATATAGCTGGCTACAACTGCTTAATCTATTATTAATAAGCAGTGCTACTGAGCTCTACAAATGACAAAACCGGCACCAGGTTTATACAGGGATTTCATCTTCGTATCTAAACTCCACACGCTAACTTTCTTCTCTGCCACGAAGATAAACGCCTTAATTATTTATAAATTCCGCGTATTTTACGGATATCGATTTAAGGCTTCATTCATTACCCCTGAAATACACCGAGAGGCCTCAGCTGTAACTAAAATATAATTTTTCCGGCCCCCATTTACCCATTTAGTTAGGATGTCACGCCGTAGCGCGGCGGGCCCGGCTGCGGGGCCGGAGGGTCCCGGCGCA
>NW_009711728.1:0-6889 GCF_000703405.1 Apaloderma vittatum
CCTGGCACCCCACACCTGTCAATTAACTTCAGAAAGCAACAGCCTTCCCACAAAGCTCTACGGGGACACCTCACAGAAAATAGAAGTATCGGAAGCTACCTCTGCCTTCAGTTACACAACAGGGCAGATGGGAAAGACGGGAAGGGAAGGGAAGGGAAGGGAAGGGAAGGGAAGGGAAGGGAAGGGAAGGGAAGGGAAGGGTGATCCTCAGGCAATTGACAAGTTACTAATCCCTTTTTGTCTCACATCTTCATTATTCTATATTCTTGGTTCTTTGCTTTGTAAAGTAAGGCATAAATGAAACAGAGAAACTAAAGTACCATTCCTACCTCCAGACCAGGTAGCAAAACCATATTTTCTTCGTTGTCTCAGAGACTGTTGGATTAAAGGGAAGGGAAGGGAAGGGAAGGGAAGGGAAGGGTGCTGTGATTCACAAAGCCAGGCCATGGGAGAGATCAGAAGCCGGATTACGGAGAAGGAGATCCTCACCCAACGCTTTCTCCATGCAGGAGATGGACAACTATCACGTTCTCTGATTGCATCACTGTCAAAGGGTTTGAGATCACCAGCCAACGCCACCACTACAGAAGATGACACCTCCACATTTTTTATCACGGTATTTCAACTGTATGGTTATGTAAAACTGAAACACGGATGTTTATCTTTTTCTTCCTTTTTTTTTGCTGAATTTCAGTTTAGAAGGTCAAAAATGTTGCCATATTGCTTACAGCAATCAATTTAAGCAATACCAGATATTCCCAAAGGAGCAAAAGAGAATTAATCAGCATGTAAAAAACTCCTTACTCCTACCTTTGGCACAGCTTAGTCAGGCTAGTCCTAACCTACAGCTGTCTCCAGTGGGAGAACATGTAAATGAAGTTTCATTAAAAACAGCAGTTTTAAAGGTAGCTACATAAATTACCGGAAAGTATAAAGTGATGTCTTAAGCTATGCTGAAAACAATCTCAGAGTGAATTGCATCTCCACTACCTCATGGTGGGAGCAAAACGACTTAAAACTACCGCAAGGTGCCCAACACAGTTAGAGAAACCTTTTCTGCAATATGCCTGGGAGCAGCTACAGCATTTTAACAAAGTAAAACATTCCTGTAACAAAAGTGGCACCATGTATTCCTCTGCTTTTGACAGGTGCCTAACTCTCTCAGTTTTAATAAATAAATAAAAATGACAGAAGAGGTGTTAGATACACTGAACTGAATTAGGTGTGCTTGGAGCAATTATTTCTCCCCGAGTAATTTTTACCTTGACACTATGATGGAAAATAGCACAACCAGCTAATAAGGCACTTAAGCTAATAAGCCTCTGCAACTTTTTAAACATCTTCCCTTACAGGAGGGAGGTACCTATAACTATTCCTCGAGCTCAATCTGAAGTTAATACAATCAGTATGTCTGCAAATTAGGCTCTTAAATAAACTGCATGTATTTATATAAGGGGTGTGACTTAATCCTCCAAAGATTTTGTGATCGCTACTAATAATACAAAGAAAAGAAACCACACCAAAAACACCAAACATGTCACAACCTGGTGTATTTGAAGAAGGAAGAGCTTTTCTAGACTCGATTTAATTATTTTACCTCTTAGCATACGCATCCTTAGTCGTGACTCTTGTGCTTATCTGAACACATGCCTTATTTGAATACGACATGCCCAGTTTTGTTCTTCGGTAAATCCTGTCTAGAGACTGGCAGATAGTGTATGAGGGGACAAAGCAAAGAAAGGCACACAGGCCAAAGCTCTTCCAGAGATGAAACAAAATAAGTCCGATAGTACAGTTTTAGCTTGCGTTCCTAGGGCTGCCTACACATAGAGGATGTTTGGGAAAAGTATCATTAATTGATTAAAAATCGATTTCATGTCTCTTCCTCCACTCTGCCCCACCAAAAAAATAAAAACATTAGGGGAGCCAAAGACCCAGACAAGAGTAATTTTTATGATGCATTTATTTGCTTTGCCAACATTAAATCTGAAAAGTACTTAGCGAAGGCTCTTCATTAAAATCCTGAAGGTGGTGAAGCTGAGAGGTGTGGGCTGGTAGCTTGGAGTGTGGGTAGACACAGGAAAGCAAGAGCAGGGGAAGGAAAAAGCAGGTCGCAGCCGCACAGAAAACATCCGCAGCGAGGATTCGAGAGTCCCTGGCTCGCTCTGCTAGGAGAGATCATTGTGTCATTCACAAACCAAATCAAAACCTCAGGGAATTGCAAAGAAATGGTGAAAAAAAGGCTAAGGGACATTAGGGGAGATTTATGGAAACCGCAGCTTTTCTAAAACATAATATGGACTGACATCAGAGGTGGTTTGAAATGGAATAAAAAAGCTCTGTTTGTAAAAACTAAGCTGCAGAACATGGACTTTTATAAATAAGCAATTTACGGAGGGTAAGAAATTAACACATTCTATTGTTATCCTTTAGCTTCTAGGTCTGAGTCCTAATTTTCAACATACAGAGTTGTTTTAGGCCACTTACAACAAAATCTCTACCAGTAATTGTGTGCTCATGCTGTGCATCAGGAAATTTCTTAAAAGTGCCAGGAAAAAAAATCAATGCAGAATTTTAAACATGTTTATAAAAGCGTTTACTGGGAAAATATTTCATAGAAAGATGCAAAAAAAGCCAAGTTAAGCAAATATTTCAAAGGCAAAAATAAGAAGCATCGTGAAGAAAGAGGTGTGCTATTTATACGGTTGAGGCTAATCTGGATTTCCTTTCTTCATTTTGTCACTAGCAAGTCTGCAAAACTCTGGAGGAGCACATGGAGATCATGTTAGTTCTAATAAAACGTTTCATTTATCTTGAGCCATTTAATGGCCATCAATGGAAAAATGACAAGCACTTCCCAGAAAGCAAGCTCTAATAGTTGTTATCATGGCAACCTCCTGGTTACGCCTCCAAATTTAGTATTCCACAGATAACTTTTACTGAGTCACTACCCTAAACTCAGCAATGAAAGTCTCCTTCAGATAACAGGAGTGCCTGCCTCAGTTCAGAGGAATTTTGCAAAGTAACTTAATTGCATACTAAGGATTTACTAAAGCGGCTTCACCACTGGGTAACGTGGGAGCAAACACACACTGTAGCTCTGGTGGTTCACCACCACCGGTGTAAGAAACTTTGCCAAGGACTTCTGTGCCTTGAATCGAGTTGTGTTTTCACCATAAAACGTAGCACAATCCACACTGGTGCCTCTACGTGGTCACAGGGTCAGACACGCTTCTGTCACCTTGAACACTATTAAAATTCATTTGTTTTTACAACACATGGCATACTCAAACAGCAAAATCCCTACTGCACTTCAGTAGCACCACAATTTAGCCCTGTAATATTGAAATACATGTATGTATTACTACAAACACATGTATATAATTGGTGTTCAAAAAGTAATAGTCACGTCAGCTATTATAGTAAGCTCATCATACCTCTCCCTAATAGCTCCAAGCTCCAGAAGAGACGCATTCCCATCAGTCACACAAAAATCTTTCTTACACAAATAAAGACCCATCTACCTCAACATTGCTACCATGAATTAATTTTCATACTGCAACAACATCTTGGTATGTTAAAGCTGCTTTCCATTTTTAAAAAAGCATCAAAAATGAAATGTATACAGCACACAAATGAGAAGCAGATGGGCACGGGAAGACAGGAGCTTGAATTACACTTTCCGGCCTACAGTGCCCTAGACTGTTTTGGGAACACACAGCAAAAATCCCAATCAACTCTTTTAAAAATCACTCCTATTGGCAGAGAAAGAATAAATATCACCTCCTACCACCACCCAGCCCTAAACTCCCACTAGTTTCAGAGGGCATCAAACCTGCACCCCTGGATTTTCAGAGGTCAGGGATTGCTACACCAGCCCCACCTTCCCCTGGCACCCAATTTTCCAAGCACAGCACACCATGTGCCTGCTTCCTCATGAGGCACATCCCCTCTACCACCTGAATCCTAAAAGTCGCGTCCCCTAACTGAGTACAGCTCGCTCTCTGGTTCATCTTCCCACTCTCACTAGCATGTCCCCAAAGAACAGAAGCAAAGCAAACACCCAAACATGCCTTGCCCAGCCGGGTCACAGCTGCCCTTCAGGTGCGTAGTAGAGCTTGCAACAACTACAGCAGCTGCCCAGGAGAGTCAGATTCCTACACTTCAAGTGTGAGAACATCAGAAAGACATAAATAAAACTTTAAGCTCAGAGGAGGGTTGTTTCATGTGGGTTTTTTTCTTTGTCTTGTTTATAAAATATAAAAAAAAAAAAAAGATAAAAAACCTACAGGTCACCTTGGGTAACGTTCTTGAAGAACGCCATCTGGGGCTGTGTACGTGTCTCGGGGACTTCTGCAAAGGCAGGTACGTGCACACGTACAGAAAACCCCGCGTGCAAACACTGCTTCATCGTTGGATGCTCAGAGCACGCTCTGGTTACAGCGTTTTCTTCCACTGGTCCCTGATGGGACGCTATCTGCTCAGGCTGCAGCTGCAAGGGGCTCCGCTGCCCCAGGGGTCAAGTCGAGCAAGGCCAACACGAAAACCCTGCCTCGGCTTCCAGCAAGGCAGGAGGGGAGCTGGAGGAGAAAGGGAGAGGACAGAGGCACCTCATGGAGGGAGAAGAGTGCAGTAGACATCAGCCCAGACGTGGCTATCGCAATTCTGGCTGGAGTCTGCTGCGCTGGAGAGGAGGATGCTGACAAGGGACAAGCCGAGGTGTCCCCAGTGATGGGCAGGTGAGAGCACAGGCAGGGCAGGGAGAGGTGGGAAGCTGACCCCCAACACACACTCACACACTCACACCAGCCACACTCACACACACACACACACTCACACCAGCCACACACACACACACACACTCACACACGTACGTTAAGGAAAGCAAACGCAGAGCCTGGTGCACAAGCACACAGCACCACTGTACCAACTCTGCTCCTTCACAGGCAGAGGCAACGCTCACACTGAAATCCTCCACAAGTCATCCTGGCTATGAAGGCTCAGCCTACCCTCTGGTCTGGGGAAGCTTAAAATATTCCCAAATAAATGCTTTCATGCATTTAATTCCCCTTCTCCCTCCATACAGTGAGAAAAACATTTTTACATCAGGATTACAGGTTCAGCATCAAGCTAAGACATGAAATGATGATTCCAAAAAGCAGTCCCTGCACACTTGCAGGGGCTAATATACAGTATTCATTTAACCACTAAATGAATCTTGTAGTAGGCAGACCTTTCCACAAATTACAGTTTTCTAAACGAAGCTCTGTCCGGATACCAAAATTTGAAGGTGTATGTTAACACCTTCTCCTTTAAAAAACGAAAAAAAAAGGACCCACATGCAAATCATTGCCCCGATATCATATTTGCTGAAAAAAATTGCAATTCACCTACTAAATCAACTAAGCGCAAGCCAACTACAGGGTCACTATCATTGTTTTGAGAATGTTTTTCTACATACTTTTCTTACCCTCACCAGAGAACCCGAAGTTCCTAGTTCAACCATTTTCCCTTTTTGCAAAAGAAACTGGAGTCTTTTTAGCAACAAAGGCATTTAGTTACCACAGGGGCAGTAAAAGATTAAAATTATTCCAAGCTAAATGTCTCTGTTATGATAAAGTTTCCTAATGAACCTTAAATCAACAGGTTCCCAATTTCAGGTACAAAATCCAATTGAAACAGCTGCTGCTTTGCAAAACTAGTACTTTTTCCTGGCTCTCCATACAAAAGATGAAGCTCAAATTGCTCTTTCCATTAAAAAAACCAAAAATAAAATTATGTCTGATACTGACAGGAATTCTACGAAAAATTCCTGATGACCTGCAGGCATTCTTGCACTTAACCCAAAGGTAAAATTTATGGTAACATATCATATAAAAATCAACTGCTTTGCAGATTCGGGGCTCCTGTTCCATGGCACAGTTGGATTTTCCACCAAATGGGGTGGGGGGAAGAGGGAGTGGGTGGCATGGTAATTAAATAGCTTCATTTGCAGTCCTCAGTTCTTTGCACCTAATTCATCACAGCGCAACGGATGGAGAGAAAGGTAGTTATGGCACTCTGTACACTTTGCATTTCATCAGGTATGCTTCCCTGTTTTAGCCTTTTAAAAGGAAACCGTGAACAGTAAGCTGCAAAAATGTTCACGATGGAACAGCAGAGAACGCAGACGGGGTGGAGGAAATAAAAGCAATTTTGAAAAATGAGGTTTAGCGTTACAAACATCAGTGCTTTTTAAAAAAGAGACATTCAGCCGTATCTCCCCCTTCCTTTGTATTGAAGTTTAATAAACATTTCCTCCAAGTTACCAATTTTCAGAAAATTGCTGGATAAACACTTGTGTTAACCCAGTTACATGGCTCAGTGCCAAATGTAATGCCAAACTTCCCAGTTGCAAAACGAGCTGTTTTTACACACCAAAGTAACCACGCAGCAGGCCTGCCGAGCCTGAAGACAGCTGACAGAGATGACTGTTGCTGTCCCCCCATTGCACCGACATCCATCCAAATACCAACATCTGCTGTGCTACAATTTACTTTTTACACAACATTTAGCAAAACAGTGCCTCTGACTGCAACATCATTAAGGAAGTAACAACAAATAAATCGCAAAGTCCCATCAGACAATTGTAAAATTAAAGCATAGTTTGTCTTGCATACGCTGAGCTTTACTTCAGACATATTGGACTTCAGAAATAATAAGCATTAGAATCCGTTTCCTTTTATTAAGCACACAAGACAAAATTCTGGAAACTGTGACAAGCGTAATCCATCACTACAGCGAAAATTACAGTTTTGAGGATATTGACTTGACTCAATAGGCAGAGAAGCAGATGCCTGCGAGGCAGCTGGGCCTGTTTGGTACCATCACAGCAACCCAGACTGCTAAC
>NW_009711729.1:0-25611 GCF_000703405.1 Apaloderma vittatum
GGCTGAGGTGTGACCTCATCAATGTTTATAAGTACGTCAAGGGGGATTGTCAGGAAGACGGAGACAGGCTCTTCTCAGAGATGTCCAAAGACAGGACAAGGGGCAATGGGTACAAGCTGGAACATAGGAGGTTCCACAAAACCATTAGGAAAAACTTTTTCCTTGTGAGGGTGACAGAGCCCTGGCACAGGCTGCCTGGGGAGGTTGTGGAGTCTCCTTCTCTGGAGACATTCAAAACCTGCCTGGACATGTTCCTGTGTGACCTGCTGTAGGTGATCCTGCTCTGGCAGGGGGGTTGGACTAGACGATCTTTTGAGGTCCCTTCCAACTCCTAACATTCTGTGATTCTGTGATAAAACCCCATACATATGTTTCAAATATCATGCTTGTTGCAGTCCATGCTTAACATACTAAAGATTTAGACAACAAATCTTATGTCATGTTCACACTGTGCAGGTTAGTAAAAGAAATTTACAGTATAGAAAGAATGCCAAAAATCCCTAGGAATTGGCTACAACTAATTGCAACCAACATTTCTGAAAATAAAAGAAAATACTGCTTTTTGAACCAAAGAGAGTAAAAGAGAAAAGCAGAGCTATGGTTGGAAAAGCAAACAGAGAGCTCTCAAAAACATAACTATAATAAACAAGTGTGGATCCCTTAGAAAGTGATATCTGAGGCAGAATATTTGCAAAATTCTACATTTGCACATACCCATGTAACCCCTACTGACACCTGTTACAGCTAACAAAGAGCTGCACACGCACTGCTGACAGTGAAGCTTGGTCTGCCATGAAATAGCAGAAAAACATTGGAGATGATCAATTATTAATGGTCGCTATCTTAACTTAAAAGTTTTGATCACCAACACATAGAGAAGTCTGTGAAATCACAGCATTAAGAAAGCTGAAAAGAATGTGTTTGCAGCTCTGGGCAATATGTTTTCCTTGTAGATCCATCAGACAATTCTTGCCTTTTTATGTTTTTCCCTTGTGTTCCCAGTGTTAGCTCCTCAAAGATTAATCTTTTAAATGATTCCTGCAGCCCTTGCTCTGTCAGATGAGTATAAGCCTAATTTATTAAACTGCACTGTTTATTGTAAAAGAAACTACACCTTAGTGAGAGACTTGGTGAATCCAGAATTTTTCAGTCAATGTCAGCATGTAGGAGATGTTGTGACACATCCACTTTCATACTTCGGTGGTTAAAAAATAATTTTAAGCATACAAATCAGAGAAATAAACTTGAACAGCTATCAATTGTATCTACCAAGAAAAAAAGTCTAGTTAAAAACATCTCTTAATGCAAATTAACTTGTACTAGAAAGCAAAGCCTTACATTGGCTGACAGACAGAAATAAAAGATCTTTGACTTATCACTGCAACAGACTGCTAAGCAGAGTTTTCTAGCTAGAATTCAAGTAAAAAATCACCGTTACGCTGTTTACAGATTTTCTCCACTGACTGTAAGTAGATGTTTCTCACTCATGCATTGCAGTTCCATGGAGTGTACTGTTCTCTATTTGCTCTGTAGGCAACAAAAAATATACCTCTATTAGTATAACACAAATCAGCAGTAACTTGTGTACCGACTTGCAACAGATTATTGTGATTATATCAGATGGCACAGTTAAAGAACATAATTTTCAAATTTGCTATGGTATTCAGTAGTGAAAATGTTCTTTTTTTTCTTACACAAAACTGTATTTTAAAAAACACAGGCATTAATAGAATGTTTATATTTTTAAGAGCAACAGCATCTTAAGTACATTCCCTCACTGAGTGAGGCCTTGTCAAGGTAAGGTTAAAAAGATACTCCTAGGATTATATCCGTAGTGGATATAAATGTCCCGTTTACACCAAATGTCATGTTAAATTGACCAGATCAATGGCTTTGGGGAACTGGGTGAGAATATTCTGCTTGGAGCAAGCACTGCATTGCATTTTGACTGGGATTAAACATCATCTTCACTTTAGCCCCCAAAAAACCACACAAAAAATGCCCTGATTAACCTTCTGTATGTCTACTAACATGCTTATCCCCATAAGCTTCAATAAAAACCTTGGCTATAGGCACTACACAAAGGTGGAGGCATGAGAGATCCCGAGTTCACAAGAAATTGCTAGCTCAGTGAACCTGACCTTCTTATATCACAGTACAGAGGTCTCACCTCAAAACAACAGATCATCCCCCAAGACTATTTAGGTAAAATATTTCAGACCTTTTAAACTGCAAAGCCATGGACAAAGCACATGAAGCTTCTCCTATATACACTTTTCATTTTAGAAGGACTTTGCTGAACAGAAAACAAGAGGCATTCACATACACACTGAGGGGTTACCATTATTTAAAAGCAGTTCATGACACTCCGTGGTAAATGGTCCATACTCTGTTCTGTGCAAAAGCAACAGGGAGGACTGGAAAAAAATAGAAAGTATCAGCTACAAAAAGTATTTATTTTCTCAATGTAAAGTGGGTAATTTGTTTACAGCAGTGGTTTAGCTTGTAGTACTGTGAGTGAAGAAAACAATTCCTAAACTAAAAAAAACCCCAACAATAATGCCCAGTATTTCCAGGATTAAAAAGGCAATCAGGTTGTATAAACCCTGATATATTCACTAATTTATTTCTAAGGTTGAGATGATAATCTTAGGATGACAGTATATTTTATATTTTAGTTTGAAAGAGATACTTGGTATCTATGTCTACAGTTATGCTGGTGCACAAGAGCATAAAGGTCAGAGGCTAAATCAGAGCAGAGCATCCAGGCTTTAAAAATTATCTTCTCTATATTTCTTTACATCTATTTTTGATTACACATTCAATTGCAGAAGAGATCTTAAAGAAAACAGTTTCATTTTTTTCCCCTGAAATAACATGCATTTGAAATGGTCAAGGGCCATTTAGAAAGCAGAGAAACCCCGCAAAATCCCTTCCATTTTCTTAGTACTTCACATAGTTCATGAAAGCCTCATCGACTGAGGTGAAATTATCTACAAGCAGAAGTCTGGCTGCATTTTCATTGCTCACAAGCCAATTAAAGCTTTCACACAGGCAGGATTTCGATTTTGAAATGTTGTAAGATGGCACCAGCTCTTGACAGCAGGTGGGAGGAGCAGCCTGTAGAGACCCTCTTGCTGGCTGTAGCTCAGCAGAGCATGGCAAAACATCACAGACGTGCGTGGTAGGAAGGAACACAGTTCATTCCTGAGGCTACACGAGTGACTCATGCAGGCCCTACTAAAAACTCCAACAGGAAAAACTTTTGAAAGACAACTTTGGTTTTTAATAAGGCAACTTTTTCAGGGTATTTGCATACATTTGGCAAGTTCTCTTTTGTATGGTGAAAATCCTTTGCAGTCAAAAGGTGTTCTTCCATTACAGAAACACTCATATATATATATACACACATATATATATGCATATATATATATATACACATACATATATAGATATATATCCATCCATCCATCCATCCATGGATATACATGAATATACATACACAACCATATGTATATATATTCATACACACAGACATTTACATTCAAAATATAGTGCATTTTTGCTTAATATTTTTCACATTTCCTGACCTATGATGTTGCTATTTGGGTTACATAAGTATACTACCAAACACACCCCTTATTTCAGTTTTCCACTAAAATTTTCAATTGTGAATAATTTCTCCACTGAGACTAACCCTTACCATAGCCTTGTGTGTCCCTATGCCAGTGAGGACATATGTTATCTCCTATATTATCCCTATTCGTAGGTATTTTTATATCTTTATAGAATTAGGGGTTGTTCAGCCTGGAGAAGAGAAGACTCTGGGAGGACTTTATAGCGGCCTGCAGGAAAGCCGGAGAGGTACTGTTCACAAACGCATGAAGTGACAGGACAAGGGGCAATGGTTTTAAACTAGAGCAGAGTAGATTTAGATTAGACATTAGAAAGAAGATTTTACAGTGAGGATGGTTAGACATTTGCACAGATTGCCCAGAGAGGTGGTGGAGGCCCCATCCCTGGAGACATTCAAGGTCAGGCTGGGTGGGGCTCTGAGCAACATGATGTAGTTAAAGATGTCCCTGCTCACTGCAGTAGGGTTGGACTAGATAACTCTAAAGGTCCCTTCCAACTTAATGCATCCTATGATTCTATGATTCTACATGGATATATAAATTATTTATGATAAATTCAACTGTGATCAGGTGTAAGCATATGTGGAAGAAGAAGCAAATTTAAAACATTACTGAAAGCAAGCGGGAAACACGAATTTCTTGAAGTAGGCAAAATCAAAGACTGAGAGACACAATGTTGGATATCTATGGAAAAAAATGGGAACAAAATTCTGCAGGATTATGTGGCTGTTGCATCTGGGCCAGTTGTGGCTTAAAGCTCACGCTCATAACTTCATTTTCATTATGGTGCCAATGACATGGATACTGGATGGTATTAAATCCCTACTATTTTTCATCAAAGCTATGTGAAATACTAAAAAAAAAAAAGCATTTACATTATTTTAATTTAGTCTACATTTAATGCTTTCTTCTGTAAGCTCTGGATGACACAGCTATATGTTATTAGAAAGCAATACACTTGCATTTAGAAGGTGTAAAATAGCTGCCGGTGATTAGTCTAAATAAAACATGAAATCACACAGGAATACTTTGTACAGACAGAAGCTCTTTTATGCTCCAGCATTTTTCAGTACTGTAATAAATGAACTTCAGAGCTTCATTTTTGAAAGAACCTTCTGGAGAACATGCACGACAGCATCTTCTACCCCTGAATGCCTACAACAGGACATGTAGTCAGCAGACAGCTGACCGCTTACTTGACAAGTTCAAACTACAACAAACAGTCACTTGCCAGTGCAGCTTTATTTTCCCATTTTCTCAGTTATCTTAATTTTTGGCCTGTGGACGTCTTTCAGAATCATAGAATCATAGAATGGCCTAGGCTGGAAGGGATCTTAGAGACCATCTAGTCCAATCTCCCTGTCATGGGCAGGGACGCCACCGCTCGACTAGACCAGACAACACATGGGGACCGAGCGGGAATCGAACTCGCGACCTCGGTGTTGTCATTGTTGTCAGCACCGCACTCAAACCACTGAGCTAACCGGCCCCCTGAATCTAAGAACAATAGGAATCACATAGTCCTGTATTGGCCTATTAGCTACAACCAGGAATGCTTCAGTATTCCCTGGAAGCAGGGGATACTGATAAAATTAAGGACCTGTTCTTAATGATAGACAATATATCAGTTGGCCACATACAGAATATTTATTGTCTCAGCTACATTCTCACTGATGCATCCAAATGATTCATTATTTGCTAAATAAATATGTTAAACAAATATTTTTGGAATATTTTAGGAATGTCCTTTTCTTATCGTTACTTTCTGTGCCAGTTTACATGCACTTACTTGTATGTTACAACCCACTTTTAGTTCTCTTTAAATCAACAAAAATAATTTAGGTCAAAACAAGAAAACTTCATAAAATTTTACTCTACACTGAAACTGCATTCAGGCTGTTGACAAGTGCATTATTACACATAACCCACATCATATATGTCTTAAATTTACCACTACAGCAGTAAAAAGTGTACTGCATAGCAAATACTGTGTTTCATTTCTTTATAGTGTTCATAGTTTCTCAGGATACATATCAGAGAAGTTAGGCTTATTTCTACACAGATGAAACATGATGATCCTAGAGAAATACGGAGCTAACCTTTCTGAGGGGAAAGCACTGAACTAAAATGAATTGGAAGGGACTTGCCAGTATTTTTATGTACTATTTAATGAGCTTGGAGCTCTGCAATATATATTTTAACCTGCATGTACTCTTGGAGTATTATGCCCTTGTCTAAACTGAATATCAAATCAATAAGAAAGGATATGACATACTTCTTTCTCCCCCTAAATGCTGTTAATTTTATCGCTGCTGAATTTTACCCCAATTGTTCTAAGGGTGTCTCTGTATTCATGCATGCAAACAAGATTCACAGCTATGTACACAGTCCAATTTTAGCCAATGTGTTGCCAGACCTTCCTAAGAAATTATTCTTTCACCCACAGCACACTAAAAATAGCAGCACTTTAAAACTGTTTGTATATCAGCTATGCCTAGACGTGTCACTTATCTGCAAGTTTGTGCAGTAAATAGTGAGATGCGAACCTTGTTTTGCCTTTTGCAGGCATAATTTTAAGTTAGTGTAATTTTCATGAGCTCCAAAGGGGAATATATTGTGTCTTACTCTCAGCTCCCCAAAGCACACAGATTAGTCTTGCATATCTTTTGTTCCACTTCTATAGTCTGACACAAAGCTGGGAGTTGTTGTAGCAGCTACACCATCAATGACAGGCACAAAAGAAAGGTTTAGCTCCCACAACTGCTCAGCTGGGGATATTCTCATCAGTCTGTCTATTTGTTTCATAATTTGGTTTCAAAGCAGTTTTATCAATAAAAGGTAACAATGTAAAAACCTCTTTGTGCATATTGCAATCTGCTTAATTATGTTAAAAATTAAACCCCATATTTTTTTTTCACCACTGAGGAGTAAAATCATCAATATACATAGTAAAGGAAAGTATTTAAACTATGCTATTTGCTATTTTTGATTTATGGCTTAAGATGTGTTACTAGTAACAAGCTAACCACCATAAATTGCCCTGCAGAGATCTGATTATTAGAGCATCCACTTGCACTTAAGTATAGATTAGAAATATCTTAACATGACCAGAGTACCAACACATAAAACTTAGGCCCAGTAGAAGAGAAATCAATTATGATGTAACATGCTTCAACAAGTCAAAATGCAAGGTCCTGCACCTGGGCCAGGCTAATCCCAGGCACAAATACAAACTGGGCACTGAGTGGGTTGAAAGTAGCCCTGAAGAGAAGGATTTGGGAGTGTCGATAGATGAGAAGCTCAAGCTGAGCTGCCAGTGCGCTCATGCAGCCCAGAAGGCCAACCGCATCATGGGGTGTATCAAGAAAAGCGTGGTCAGCAGGTCAAGAGAGGTGATTCTCCCCCTTTACTCTGCTCTTGTGAGACCCCACCTTGAATACTGCTTCCAGTTCTGGTGTCCCCAACATAAGAGGGACGTGGATGTGTTGGAGCATGTTCAGAGGAGGCCACAAGGATGATCCAGGGGCTGGAGCACCTCTGCTACAAGCACAGGCTGCGGGAGCTGGGATTGTTCAGTCTGGAAAAGAGAAGACTTTGGGGGGACCTAATAGCTGCCTTCCAATACCTGAAGGGAACCTACAGGAAGGCTGGGGAGGGGCTTCTTACAAGAGTGTCCACTGATAGGACAAGGGGTTTAAGTTGAAGGAGAATAGATTTAGATTGGACCTTAGGAAGAAATTCTTCAGTACGAGGGCGGCAAGACTTTGGAATAAATTTCCCAGAGACGTTGTTGATGTCCCCTCCCTGGAGGTGTTCAAGGCCAAGTTGGACAGAGCCTTGAGTAGCCTGATCTAGTTGAGAGGCGTCCCTGCCCATGACAGGGAGGTTGGACTAGATGATCTCTAAGGTCCCTTCCAGCCTAGGCCATTCTATGATTCTATGATTCTATGATTCTATCTATGCTGTAATCGGTTTCCCTGATATTAAACTGATTGTCTCAGAGTAAAATCTTTTTCTCCAAGTTACTAGCGAATGCTCAGACTTCTCTAGTTTCATTATTTTGTAGTATGCAGGATGGCTGATTTAAAATTTTGGCATCTGGTTGCTTTGTGTCTGTATACATGCAACAAACAGCTGAAACCTGTCTACCTGCAGTGATAAATACCAATTCGTGATAAATGACTCCACTGCCACAGATGCCTTGAGCAATGCTTCCAAACTACCATGCCTCACACATTGTACCTGCCCAAAACAATGCAGCGGCTCTTAGTTATTCTAATAATAAAGAAAATGAAATATCCGCTTCCTGCTTTCAATAAGTAGGTATCCATGATCTTTGTAATTCATCATGGAAGGAGTGGAAGGGATGAGGTGAAAGAACATGAGATGCCACAGAAACATCAGGTACATGTCTGGAAAAGAGATGTCCAGTGGCAAGGTGGCGGCCTCTGGGGTTTCCATTCACATGCAGAGCTGTATGGAGAGGAAGAGGCAGATGGCCAGACTCCTCCATGGCTTCCAGCATGGCCACTTGTGCAGGCTTGGAGAAACAGTGACTGAGAGCATTTACTATGTGTTGGCATGACTGAAATGAACAAAAGGATGGGAGGCCAGGGGAAAGGTGGCAAAGACACGTAAATGCCAACATTTGTTTATTTTAAGGGGATGCACAAGAAAACTATAGCGGGATGTTGGCAATGTGTCTCAGGCTGCTACTGTTTCACACTACCCTAGTTCTCTTCATACGAATTATTTTTCAAGGTGGATAAGCTGTATTGGATTTTTCTGTATGAAGACTGACTTAACTTTTAACACAAGCCTGGCAGCTGTGTTACTTTTTATTGGTAAAATATTTAAAAGATTCTGCCCTTTTTTTGTCTTGGAAGTGGCATACTTACATTATAAAATCAATATGCACCTCAGGATACCCTTATCAGCCTGCTAAATCCCACAATTTTGGCAAGCTAGACGGAAGTGCAAAGGTGTGGACTACAGCTATCGAGCCAAATCTCTCCATGAATTTGAAAAGAAATACAGACATCATTAGTGACAACATTTTTCACCTCCTCACATGGGTAATTCTGATTTAATTTTTATTCTGGCAGTGTGACCAATGCATGACTGCGCTGTATCATCCAGTCTAATGTGATGCATCAGATCAATGAATGTGAATATCATGTAAGGCTTTAGATGTATTCTGCAAAAACAACAATCACCACTTCACTCCTTGTGATGCAGCTAATCAAGAACAGCTCATCAGGTCTTGCAACATGTTCCTAATTCCCAGAGGAAGCCAGCAGCAGCCACACTCACTCGGAGCTTCTGAAAGGAAATTCAGACCCTGTTAATTCTCTAGCCAGGGAAACAGGCAAGCCATTTTTCTTGCAGAGGGGTTGTGAGCAGAATGAGGAAAAGCAAAAAGCTGCTGAAAAGTAGGCAAAGCTGCTGAAAAGTAGGCAATGTAACTTTTGCCAAGAAGTCTGAGCACTTCACCAGGTCATTCTGCATGAATCTGAATTTCCAGCCAGTAGCCTTTTCAGAGTCAGGTGCTCTCGGAGAGGCAGAGCTGCCTAAAATGCTCTGGAGAGCACTTGGAGCTTGTTTGTGGTGAGATGTGTGAGTGTATATACACAAACAAAAACAAAAGCAAGCTAAGTGACTGCTAGACATTATTCAATATACAGGATGGACAATGTAATAATTGCTACGTGTGTGCAAAACTCAGTAAAAATAAAATGCAAATGCATTGATAATGTTATTAAGAAAAGCTAAATATTTTTATAAATATTTCTATATTTGTTGAAATCTGTAAAAATGTATATTTGCACAAATGTGTACTACTTTGGCAATCTGTGCAGCAAGTAACACAAAATAAACACGAAGAAAGGATTAAAGGTATCTAAATAGATCTTCAAATATTAATTTACAGCATCCGTGCAATATCCATTGATCCACTGTACAAATTATATCCTTCATCCTAAGGAAAAAAATAACCAAACATTTAGAAAAAATACATCTTGTAGGCAACAGTTGCTCCTCTTTCAAATGATGACAAGAACGAAAAACATAATAAACATCCGCTTGTCCATTGTTGGGTGAGCGTGCTCTTATTTTCATGCCAGTTTCCTACTGCCTCTTCTGCTCCCTATAAGGTCCTCCCATAAGTACTACGGCATCTTATACGGTTAGAAAGGAATGTCAAGCATTCTTCGTAATATTTTGGTTTCTTCATAATATCTTAGTCTGAATCACACATTTGTGTTACTGCAGGCTTTAGCTAATACCTTGATTGGAGTGAAACACAGAAGAATGAAAAATCTTTCAGCTTCTGTAAAAGCAAGCGATCCCTATGAGTTCTCACAAAAAACCCTGAAGGTCTTGTTGCATGAAGTTACTTTTAAGTACATGTTACCACATGCATGTTTCTAAATTCGCTCAGATATTCTTCCTGTGATATTCATTAACAAACACTAAATCCTGCATGTCATCCTTATTTGTACAGTGTGTACTGACAACAACATTTTATAAATAGTATTAAAGAAGGTGCATTTAATAATGGTGGCTTTGATACTAAGAAAGTTAGATAGATTTTAAAATCAGATTTTAAATCTCTGGTTTTTTCTCCTTCTGAAATTTATAGTGGACATGTCTAGTGACGTTCTATGCCTTGATTATTTACTCATTAATGTGCCACAAACATGTTGGATATTGCAGAAAATTATTTTTTTTACTGTACATAGCTCACTACCAGGATCTTGCCTATTCTCCAATCTTTCATTTAATTAGGCTGAAAAATATTGTCATTTATACAAAATGACAGTACCTTTAAAATCTCATTGGCTATCACTGCAAAACTTTCCTTTGGAAAACCATCTTTTTCCCATTTACACAATAGCTCTTCTATTCCTTTATGAACTTTAAACTCCTCTGTGTAATTTTACTGAATAACAGAAACTATACTGTGAAGATTGCTTGACACTATCACACCTAATGGTAATTTAAGAGTTTAGAAATATTGATAATATGAAATAATTAGGTAATAACATAAAATATATTGTTCTGGCTACTTGCTTAATTGCTTATGTAGATAATTCATTCTATGGTGAAGGTATTTCAGCTATATAACGTGAAATAAACACAGTGCTTGAGATGAAATATATAAAAATTGAAAGAGGAAGATATACACATAGAAGATTTATAAGCTGTAAGGAAGCCCCTTGGCAGACCTCAGGTGCTCATCACCTTTTCCTAACGCAGTCCTCCTCATCCCCCTGACAGTGCCTGAGGGATCTTTTCAGTTCAGTAATATGGGTGAATCCAGCAGATCTGCTACAATCAAATTTGAAATACTTCATCCTATCTGTCCACACAATCAGGTTTACCTGATTGCCAACCCTGAAGGTTTTCTCCATTTCCCAAGAACTAAGTGGAAAAGGCATGTGTTAATTTCAGGGGATAGCACGCTGGCAGAATGCCATTCTTAGCATTGAAATATTGTGTAGAAATATATTTCAGGTTACTGCTCTAATAATAATGAAATAAAATCAGTCGTATAATTTATTCAGTATTGTTGTCACTGAGTATTTTATCTGAAGTCATTTTAATATGAGTGACAACAACACTGAATAAGGGTAGACATAATCTCAACCAACTTCACTTTAAATGAAAGGTAGGCTCCTAACTGACAACTCAGTGGGTTGTATGGAGAGTAAATGGAGAGAACAGCCTCCTACATTCATTGTCTACCTCCCAGATAGGCATCTCAGATGCTCTTTGCACCCCTTCAAGAAAGAGGAGAGAGCTGGTGTGCCAGTGACTTGCTTACATTTGGCTAAATGGATTTAGCAAAAATACACACACACTTGTGCACAGTAGGGAATGATATTGAAATTATCTATTACAGGATTATAAACCACAAGAAGTTCTATTGTAAACTGGAGAAACAGTTGCAGGATATGATTCTGCATAAACCCAAAGGTTCCATAAAGTTAGAGTAACATTCATAAATTAGTTTTGACATTATTCCTGAGTCTATCAGATTATGCAAGCTCAGTGGATAAAAATATTTTGATTGTTAGACTACAGAAACATGTGCCCCATATCTGGCCTGAAGTACTGAGCATCTACACTCATCTAAATGGAACAGATATTTTTGAAAGCTGTTCTGCTAACAATAGAATTACATAGAAAACTGGGGGAAAAAACCCCAAACCCAACAAACAACCAAAAAACCCCAAACCCCAAAAGAGTAACATTGCAATGAAACACAATGTTGTCCTAACCTTCTTGTTCAGTTCATTTTTCCCTTTCTTTGACTGTGATAAGTTTGCTTGTATGGTAGATGACAGAAGAGGATGAATCGTACTGGTGCAAACCAAGGGCTCAGTATTTGGCTTCCAAAAGTACATGCAAACCACAAAATATATACATATATGTTGTCCTAATACACCTGCAGTCTCCATTAATTTTCAGATAAAGGAATTTCTTGAGCCTCATGTGTTTTGTCCGTGTAGCAACTTTCAATGGGTTTCTTCCTGCCAGCACTGGGTGAGTTCATGCTCAGTCTCTTCTTGAATTAGAGTCAACTTCTTACAGCCAAAAGTTCATTTGTCAGAGTTTCTCAGGCACCGTGTAAAATCATGTCCTAAACCCCGACTCTCACTGTTGATGTCCTTTAGTTCTTGTCACACTTACTTCCTTACCCAGCACAACAGGCAGTCTTATTATCCACTTATGGGCAGTAGAGAGAAGAAAAGGGGGTGCAGAAAGCATGACATTCCTAAATCCTCTGTTCATAAAGTCTATAGTTTTCTAGTGATATACACTACCCTTATTATAGCTAGCTCAATGCTAGCATTTAATGTGGATATTTCCTTCTGTTTGTATAAACCTGCCTCCTGCTAACCTCATGTGACCCCATTTAATTATTGTACTGTGAAAAATACCACATTACTGCTTTCATAGCCCACTTTCTCTGTACTCTGCTGACTTTTTTTGTTATGTTACATACAGAGAATTTTGTCTAAAAGTTAAAAAATCCCCACCACCCAAAACCAAATTGGTAAATGTCTGTCAAGTGCTTTAGGCAACTGAGCTAGAAATCATTTAGAGGATGGTAGGGACAATGAATCCTGCACTGAAAAGGGTTGATTGCTCTAGTGAGGCACAGGTGTATGACTAGGGGATGCAGAGCATGACACTGTTTACCCCCAGTATTATCCTCTGTACTGTAGCAAAAGTATTTAGAAATAAACAGTTACAGCTGCCACTCATATCTGAACATACACTAGCTGGCTTCTTCTACTTCTGCTTCAAGTAGACATTGTTTATTTAGGATATTAAATTTTCTGTAAAAAAAACCCCAACCCATCTTCCACTATTGTACTGTTAGTTAATGGCAGTTCTTGAGCTGTGAAAATCCTCCCAAGTAACTCCTATGTCAATGTGGTCCTAAATTTAATGTGGTAAACTAATTAATAAAACAAAACAACAGAACTACCTGCTTTTGTTTTTATCCCTGATCTATGATGATTAAAACCAAGTGCAGTTCAGTGGAGAAATCTCTATTTTACAAACAATGGCTTTTTAGAGTCTTCATATGGAGTTTCTTTTTACGCTTTTCCCTTTAATCTGTGAAATAATAGGATGATGCAATGCAAAATGACAGATGATCAAGTTGTCTAGAAAGCTGCTCCTGCAGTCTATTCCAGTTTCAAAAGCCACATTGCCTAAATGGCTGAAGCACAATGCTAAAACGAGATTTACAGTTCTCTGTAAAACTGAGGTAGAGATTAAATTTGAATAATTAATTTTAATGTTTTCATTTATTTTCTTGTGCATTAAAGTTTAACTTGCTTACATCTTTTAATGCAAGAAATAAAATTTAATTCCCACAGTTCAGCTCTTGTTTCAGTCAGAATGAAATGGAAAGGCTCATGCAATGTGAGAGGACTGCAATGTAAATTGATTAACCACAACCTCCACCTTCTAAGCGAGTTTCTATAATAGATTGCAGACTTTTTAAAATCATGGAGCTAGATGTTACTCAACATGACAACATTTATTCCCAGTTGCTCCATTTTTTCACAGATTGCTATTATGCCATTTGAAGTTTGACTTTTCACAAGGTCAAAAAATACAACACCCCAGTCTTTTGCTACCTATCCTCTCTTGCTCCAATTGTGGGTGTCATTATTGTTTCATTAGAACTAAAATCAGGTAACATTTTACGACACTTTACCAGAAGAGTAGAATGCAATCAGAAAACTTTAAAAATTACAGTTAAAAAAGGAGAAAGATTGCACCTTCCCCATGTGCACCTACAGTTACGAAGAAACTGAGACATGCAAAATTCTCAGAAGACCCTTCCTTCATTCTCTTGTGTTTTATTTAGGATGCATAGTTTAAATGGAAAATTATCTTAGAATTACAATAAAATTAGTTTGCTCATATATAGAGAGTCAGATTGCCTTAGCAACACAAAATTATTTACAGTAGGATGAGGAATAAAGAAAATAGAAGGAACCGTGTTAAAACTCCATGATAATAACCCCCAAATAACTCTTAAATTCTCATAAAACAGATTTAATTTTTAATATCAAAAGAGTTTCTAGGGCTATGAATTATTGCTGTGAACCTTGAAAACAAGACACCTAAGCTCCTCTCAAATAAAAACAATCCCTCTGATGTATTTTGAAATACAAAGCAAATCCTACTGTGGTCCTGCAATTTATATCAGTGTACTTTTGGGGAAATGAAAAGAATAAGCATTTTGGTGGCAGATGCTGTGGAAAATGGTCAGCCACTAATAACTAAACCAGCAGCTGTTTTACAGCAGCTCTGAGGTTTACTTTGAGTAAAGCAGTGCTCCCAATGGAGACAGATCTGCGAGCAGCAAACCTGCAAGCTTGTCTAAGAAGCAAAATGAATGTATCGTTTGTTCATTCATCACCAGGCACCTCTCTACTGATGGTCAGGCCATCACTCCCATTAGCTTGCATAGGTTTGTCTCACATTCTCTTGATGTGTGATCCATCATTGTTGTGATGTCTGCATTCTTTGATTGAGGCTCACCCCATTCATTACGCATGTATTACCATGCCACATATATTTATATACAGAAGAAAATGATTTCTAGAGATCCTGTTGAAGCGGATGAAGAACCTTCACAGGATGAGTGTCAATGAGAGATGTGAAAACAGTATGACTTTCTTCTGTGGTGGGCTTGTGTGCTGCTCTCAGCTACGTGACCTCTGTGCTCTGAAGCCTTTACTGAGTTTGGAGGCATCTATGCTTTTCAAATTCAGCTGATCAGTGAGTTTTAAAGTCTCAACATTGCCATGCAAGTTAGCTAGCAAGTCAATAAACCACCCTTTAAAATACTCTTTACTTTTGTTCTTGGCTCCATGAGTCATCAGCTGAAGCTGCCTGGTACCTCTCCAAAAAACCAAAGTCTTAACTATTCCTCCAACATGCTGTTGAGGTTACTAAAAGTTCAGGATGCTCAGCAGTGTGTAGCAAAACACAAAACTGAATCCACAATACCTGTGTATCTGGTATATATCAGCAGTGTTTGAGTACCATGTAACTAAAGTATAAATAAGACAAACTGAAGAGCATCTCAAGGTCAATAAAAATAAATTCAGGTAAATAAATATACAGTGAGATTCTGTTCCTGTATTTACAAGTAGTGTATCAAGCCTGTGTAGTATTTCTGATGTTGCCAAAGGGAGATCATTAACCATCTGCAGTAAGACCTTTAAGATTTTTTTCTCCTTAAACCATCTTTGCTGAAAGCAGTATTGGTGTGTTATAATTCTCATTACCTCTTAAAAAAGATGACCCATTAAGATGGGTCCAAATATTTTTGCTTTTGCCTTTAGAAATAACAGATTGTGTTTTTTACAGAGGTATTTTCCTTTTACTGGCTATATATAGAATTAACTTCTAATTGTGAAAATATTTTCCTGCTTAATTATACAACAAAGAAAGGCTGGGTTGAAGTAGGATTAATATATCTTGTGGTTAATTAAACATGAAGCTTCTAAGGAGATCAATGCAACAACAAAGGCAATTAAGACTTGTTTATGCATAGGACATAATTAGGCAGGAAGTTCCTGTAATGCCAAGGACTAACTTTTAAAGCATGCATTCCTTTAAAATAACCTATTGACTTATTTTAGAGAAAACTATCAAATGTGAGTACAAGCACTCTCAACTCAGCTATCTTCTCAGCTCCGTCCTCATGTCAAAGACGAATTTTACATTAAAAAATATGGTTCTCTTCTGAGAAAATTTGCCTCCATATCTATCTTGATGCTAGCTGAGTAAGTCTCAGCTCGTAGGTGTGTGCACAGACACAAGCCTAAAATCCATGAGGAAATTCCAGTGAGAGCCTGTTTTGACACTATATTACAAGTGTCAAGGTTCTCTGGAACAAGAGGCAGATAATTGAAGAAATGTTCAGTTGTGGTATTTCTGTGTCTGCTATGATTTCCCTTTTAAATTCTCTTTCTTTCTCATCTTTTCTGTTCAGATTTTTCTCCTATGTCATGTTTTCTGACAGGGGAACTGCTCTTGCATTACTTGAGGATAAAGAAGGATGAATGTTATCAAGCAGAGTGGAAAGAGGGTTTTGCACAATACATTGCTGTATAGACACACCTGAGTTAACGTGGAAACCAAAATCAAAAAAGCCAAGCTGTTAAGTACTCTGCTGAGACCAGCACTAACCTATGAGTGGGATGTTATTAAGGAGAAATACATGGTGAAACCAATGAAAACGCTAAGATTCAGAAACAGCGAGAGAAATGTCTGTATCTACATGATGCTTGAACACGGTGAGAGAGGTTCGTTTCACTTTTCTGCTTTCTGCTAGGTAAATGTCAGCCTAGTTAAGAAGTTTTCCCTCTCCTCTGAACAGGGCTGCAAGGTAGTTTGTTGCCTTCTAATTTAGATTAATTTGAGGTTCCTTCACCACCAGTACTTCTTTGTGTTTCTGTCTCAATTTCATTACCTGTTTAGCAAAAAAGATTCAATCTCTGTTCACTATTTGCCAAACTAGGAACTGATCTCTTTCCATCTACTTTTCAGAGGGAACAGAATAAGAAAATGAGTAGCAGATTTTGAACTAACCTCCCTGTCATGGGCAGGGACGCCTCTTGACTAGATCAGGCAACACATGGGGACCGAACAGGAATCAAACCTGTGACCTTGGTATTATCAGCACCATGCTCTAACCGAGTGAGCTAACGAGCTCACCAACAAAAACTGCTTGAGAAGTTTCCATAAACAGTTGAATCATGTCTGCCTCTAAAGCACTGCAAGCAAGTACTGTCAGTTCTCTTACTGACTTGTAATTTTTTTCTCTGTGCATTGCTCCCCTGCAGATGAAAATTAAATTGAGTAATGACCCATTTCCAATAACAGGTTTTGATCTTGCTTTAAAAAATCTAGGAGTGTAAGCGAAAATTCCCTGGTTGTTCTGAATTTTGATGTACATAAGATTTGAGTCTGAAGTATTTTTTATTGCTGTGTATTTACAGTGGAAATTTTGCTCCTTCTGGATGTCAGTAGCAGAACCTTCTCAAAATGGCATGCATTAAATGGAAAGGTGCTAGTTTTTCATTGTTTTAAACTCCTGTCTCCAAGGTCGCTTCCAGCCTAGGCCATTCTATGATTCTGTGATGAATTTATTATGTTTCAGAGATAGATTCTAGAACACTGAATTCACTCCTCATTTTTTACTGAAGACTTAAGAGAGAGTAGAGATTATAATTCACTGAACAGAGTAGGACTTTGTGCAATTTTCCCCTATAAAATCTCAACTGATGGATTCTTTCCTTTGTTTATGCAGGTGTCATCATACAAGTTTTTATCACAGGAAATAATCATGCTATATCTAATTGGTGCCTATGTCCTGGACATGCAATAAAGAGCTTCTGTACTCTGCCTATTCTTCTAACAATCTCTTTGTATTCAGCCAGAGTAAAATCAATTATTCTACCAAGGCTCTAGACTTTGCTATCAAAATGAGAAAATACAGCCTAAATACAGCCTTGAAAAGATAAAATAAACCAAAATTTTATGCTGCCTTATTTAATCCAAAGGGTTAAATTCAATTGCCATTATAAACATTTCTATAAAATGAATTGCAGAAGAAAGCTTTGCAAAGTCAAAGGCAATTTAGAAAGGGCAATGCTGAAATGCGCAATTTAGTAACATTATTAATGTGAATAATGCATTTAACTTGAAATGATTTTGGGGGAAAAATGTGTTAGGGAGTGACCTCTAGAATGGCCGTCAAATATTTGCTGGCAGGTAGCTGAGACTGGGAAATTTAGGCATACCTCTTAATACTATTCCTCTAATCTATGTGCTTGTTAGTAGTGTTAAAAAAGTATTGGTAACATACAGAGAAATCAGAGGGGTTTTTAAAAAAGATTGCTTTTCACCTTGAGCTACTCACTGTCCTAAAAGCAAATAGTGATCATCTAGCTGCAAACTTAGGTCTAAGGTTTATGGGAAAGTAAAGAATTCAGTAAAATGACCTGTTTGGCTTTCTAGCTTAGGCAGTGCAAAGCAACTAAATCCAACAGTGTGCAATACAGAAGTGGATACGTCTCTTTAAGTGCTTTGGTCTTTGACTAAATCACTTGGAAATATTGCTCCTTTACTACTTTATTCTATCATTGGCTGCTTTTTATAAAGAAATGTATCTATAGTGAACTTCTGGCAAAGAATGGGAAAGATACACATTAAAAATTTAATCACATCCTTCCCTGTCCTATTGCTGCATCCTATGAACTATCAGACTGTGTGAACAGAATATTATACTCTTAACCTTCTCATCAAGGTAAGCATAAGACTGAGGAGGTGCGAAAGCTGAGTATCCAAGTGAAGTCCTTCAGGCAAAAATGGCAGCTGCCTTGCCAAGAACCACAAGAGAAGAAAATAATGACTTTGAGTTGAAAAGATAAAATGACCAATAATGACCAGAAATGCCTTCCAGTATCCTAATAAAAAACATGGCACAAACAAAGGTTGATCTCTGAATAATTTGTCTTTTGCCATCTGAGATCTGGGAACTCACTTTTTTGTTTATGAGATATTATAATTAAAAACCAGTACCAACTTTGCATCTGAAGAATGAGAGAGACCTTTCATTGCTGTAAATGTAAAGGACATTTATTCCTTTCCTGATCTGTTGTTGCTGGCTGTGGTTTATTGAAGCTGAGAAGAAAGTTACATGCCCTTTGTTTATTATGCATCATAATTAAGCTTACAATTCCGGTAGGATACTGTATCTTTCAAAGAGCAGTCACAACACATTGTTTAGCAGTCAACACCTTCTAGAAGTCATGTAATTTCCTCATTATGTTAATTACTAGATTGGTCTAAAACTAACATTTTATCCTAGTCCAATTTTAGGTCTTTTTAGTTCTTATTTAATTAAGATGTTGTTAAGCATTTTCTTTTTTTTTTTTTTTTTCCCCCCAGAGTGTGGGTGTTAAAATAAAATATTTAAGCTGATAGACAGTCAGAAACCAATTCTCTGGCTACTTTAACTGGAGTTAGGATTAATGTTTGCTTTGCTAACAACAAAATTCAAAAGATAATTAAATGATCCACAAAATTTTGTCCTTATGTACTGTTTTCAGCATTTAGAAAATGCCACAGTACAGTGATTTCCTACCTAGTAAGCCTCTGCAGATTTCATTATAAATAAACAGGTAAATGCAATAAAAAAACAGTGAGAAAGAGGCAAGTGCAATAACAGATGATTAGCAAATACTGCCATGAGAGACAGGAAACAATGTTCCTTTTTTTCAGTGACAGGATGAACACCAACATTAGAATAAGCTCACGTAACCAGTATGAGACGAAAAATAAGTTCTCTTGCCATATTTAAAATGAGAAGGATGCACTTCACGTAACTTTTATAATTAAAAAAAAATATATTTGAGTTTAAGATAATTGTCTAGCTCTCCCTGTGATTCGTAACGGGCGTGATTCATACAGGCACCTTAAGAAACTTAAGGGTAGGATGAATTATTCTGTGATAGTGCTGTCCTCTTTCCATTGACTACAGAAGAAGTCTAAGCCATCAATTAGAAGTAGAAATTGTAAGATATCTATAAATTGCTTATGCAAAATTTATGTATAGTATCTGTAAAATTAAAAATTGTTGTAGCTTAGCCCCGTTGCATCGGGCTATATAGCCCATAACTTGGTGAAAAACAAAAAAGAGGTCTGGGTTGTCTCTCTAGGCTCATGTTAGATGTGCTCTGCATAAGGCTGCTCACAAAGTATTAGCCATGGTTACTCTCTTCTCAATCCTCATTCATCTTAGTATTTAGAGAATTTCAGATGGCACGTTGGTGGGCCAAGGCACGACATGTACCACTGTCAAGTTTTATAAATTCTGAATAAAGGTAGCACGAAGTCTACTTTCCATAAGAGTACTCTGTAAGAAAAACTGAGTAGAAACAGGGTCTGATTTAGCCTTTAAATAACAATTCTTTCATTTGATCACTTAGATTCTTAAACACTGTAAATAAATGCTAGAAAATTAATATCCGTAGATGAACATAAGTATGAGACTTTGCTGGTAGAGGTGTTTTTTCGTATATGTATCAAAAAGCAAATAATTATTTGGGATACAACTTTACCTTTGTTTTCAAACAAGAGAATTTGCAAGGTAAAAAAGATGGTTATGCATTAAGCTGAAAGAATAAGTCAACTGCAGCACTGGGATAATTGTTTTCTAACATGATGAAAAACCCCAGTTTTATAGTCTAATAATGGAGATCAGATTTGCGGGAAAATACCCAATCCATATGTATACTGCTGGCAATCATCACATTTTGAAAATATATGCAGCAGTTGCTTTGTCAATCTTCAAACAATCTCCTATCTTTATCAGACACTGTTTTTTTTCCCTAATAGTGCTTAGCTCATTCATCCACACACAATCAGCAAAATAAACATTAAAATATGACATTTCTTGTTGTTCCACTCTATTATTTAAGGGAAGAAATATTTTCTTAAATCCTATGAGCTCATTGGCAGATATATAAAATAACTGTGGATAAGCTGTACCAGGTTTATCATCTGTGCACATCAAACTGCAGAACCTTCCACTAGCTCTGCATCAAAATACAAGCTAAGCAAACAGCTAAAAAGTATTTTTTGCAGTGAGTAAACTGTTTTAAAGTTTCCAGTACAGCTAGAAATATAAAGCTACTGCAGTTCTGCTGGTGACTTAGAGATAATACGCAGATATAAAAGGAACCTCAGCAGGCTTCTGAGATGGGTATCCTTTTCATCCAGCTTTGCTCTGTAGAGACATACCTTCAAAAAAACAACCATATCACCTTTTTAAAGGTAAAATACTACCAATACGCATGTATGATTATAAAGTTAGGACTAGGACAACATACAAAACAATTTAAACAAAGGAGATGGTTGAGAAGGGAGAAGAAAGTTCCAGCTATTTAGAGACACAGAATTAAATGAGATGCGTCAGCTCCAAGGAATATTGCAGAAGATGGTAGCTCAGAAAAAACATCAGAGAAATTACTTGCTGAATCACCAGGCAAAGGACAAAGGCAAAGGCATTAAAGTAGATCTTGTTGCTGTCCTTATTAGGCAGTGAGAGGAGTGGGAAATCAATACAGTGATGTATATGGCATCTGTTGATCTAGCAGAAATAAAAAAATATTTGAAATCACCAAAAATTACCTAACAATAAATAGAGAAAAGGGAGTTTAAGCAGGTGTCCTGATTTCACGATTTGTAACTGCAGAAAATTAGTAATAAGAGTGGGAATGTACTCCAGGAAAAATGTTAATTCTTTCGAATGACAGTCTTGGCCAAGGAAATGGCATACAGAATGGTTAAAATCTATTTACAACAGCAGTCACCAAGCACCTGAAAGATAGTAGCAAAAAATTTTCAAAAAAGCCTCAGTGCCTTATTCTGGACATATGGCAGGAAGTTGTTTATCTCTTCCTTTAACATCAAATAACTGAAGAAATGGAGAGTGAAGTGACATAATTCTTTTAAATTTCCCTTCCCCATCTCTCTCTAATCTTTAATTCTATGCAGATCATTTCACAGAAGTGTCTCCAAAGAGAAAGGAATCCCTAAAGAAAGTACTCAGGAGTAGAGAGAGTTGCTGGGAGTGATTACTCACATCAGATTTGGCTCAAAACCTGAACAGCTACACTGTTCTGTAACACCAAGCTGCACAGATTTTGACTGCAGTGAGTAGAGACACTAAACAGGCAGGTTACCTAAGTTAATGGCAGCTCCTGTGCTATCAGTTAGCCCAGTGAACTGCCATGGCTTCTGTAGCTTCACCTTTAAAGGAATAGCAAGAGTGCCCCTGAGCAAGCATTTGGGGAATTCAGACCCAGATTATGACTGAGCTGGAAAAGTCAAAGATTTTGCTCATCTAATTTCATTAACTTTTCCTCCACATCACAAAAATACTTTCTTCCACTGTTAATGATGGTCTTTGGTGTAAAGGAGTGCTGTGGGAGAAACGTCACTTATGGAGTAGATTCCAGACCACTGCAGCGCCAATAAAGGTGAGTATACTTCCTGAACCTAAAAATGCACAATCTGTGTGTGTAGCCACATAATACTTCATATTGTGACCTCTGGAGCTAAACTATGAGTGTAGCATTCCAGATAACTTTTAATCAAAGGGCATACTTGTTAATGGCTGCATTTTAAAACACACAGAAGATTCAGAATTTTTCTTTTTTTTGAGAGAAAACAGAATAAAACACCAGCTCATGACAGAGAAGAGTTTATCTCTAGGCTTCATCCAAAAGTGCTGTGAACTGCCTATAAGGAGGAAGTAGAATTTATGCACGATGCAAATATTACCTCTCAGCAACCATTATCACAGCAGGTGCTGTGAGATGTGTGTCAGCACACAAGCTTTTAAACAGTTGACACCAACAGTATTTGAGCAAAGATCCCCCAAAATAAATGTAAGTCAGAACAGATCTCAAGTCATCCTCATAGAACATACTGCAATAATAATTTTTAAAGGCATTCAGTAAGCTTTTACCAAATTTTATATGCTTTCTAGTAAAAAATGTAAAAGATAAAGCAAATAAGGCATGTGGAGAAAATTCAAAAGTCATGGAAAGCTAACAATGTGAAATATCACATTGGTAAACCAGCTACTTTAGCAAAATCCAGAAATCTATGTCTTACTTTAAACTCATTTTATCATCCCATGGAAACACTATTGAGATCATTCTATGTAATACGTAATTACTGAAGGAAAGGGACATACAGATAAGTTCGCTTTCACACACTTTTTCTTACAAATATGTTTTGACTAAACTCTATGAAAACAGCATGACAACAAAACTGTAGTCAGCCTATTAAAAGATTACAATAATATACTCTGCATTTTAAGGGAAAAAAAACCCCAAAACGAAAATGTAGAGAATTACCAGCAAAGAACAACTATGAATGTACAAATTTAAGTGATAGACACGGCTTTCTTACAGAATCTTTTCCTAGACTCGAAGCATGGGAATGCATCTCTACTCATGGACTGAATAACCAGCCTACAGCAGAAGTTAATGATGAGCTTAAGCACTGAAGAACAAGCGGATTTAATGCCTCCTGTATTTTTTCAAACAAGAAATATGATGATACTCTTCTGGACAAATATCATAGGTATAATGACTTTCAGGAAAGAGTAAGGGTAAATTGGTCATATTCCTGTGAAGTTACCGAACTCATATCACAGCCATATGAGAAATAAACTAAGAGATGAATATTTACTCACAACATTCTTTTTGACGAGATGAAAAAAAAAAATTCAACTATGATTAAATTTGTAGGTTCAGGTAGCTTCAAATATAACAAGACTTAGAAAAGAATGGAAAATTTTAGAGTATAAGAATCAAGTCTGCAACCCCTTTCCATCTGTAGTTAATTAAAAATCCACTGTCACCCACAGGAGAAGTAACACACCACAGGATATTTCTGTGGACCTTCTGCACATCCTTTGTTTCTTGGTATCACCGATGGAACTAAATACGATGCAATTGCCTGTATTTTATGTGGAAGAGGATTTTCATCTGCTTCTCCACTGTAAAATACAGAAATAAAATTTTCCTCCCCTCCAGAAGTTACTAAGTATTGTTTCAACGAGCCGCTCTAAAAAACTTGAAGCAAATCCCAGAATCTTCAGTTATTCAAAAGTTAAATAGACAAGGCAACTGCTCCTTCCTTTCTATACATGTCTATAAGTTGGAGAAAGATAGTAATCATCACTAAATTGCTTAGTAACTGTAGGCAAAAAAGCCAATATGTCATAATTTATATGTGAAAAGATTGCAAGGGGTTAGTAGCTACGTCTAGTGCTATTGAGGCTTCCCACTGAGAACTGCACTGCAAACTGGCAGACAACTCAAAACACTGCTATTTTCAACAGTTTAAAAAATGTAAATTTGTCAGTGACTGGTCAGATAAGCTTCCATAATGGTGATTTATTGCAATCTTTCACATTAGTGTACTATTGACTTGTATAAATCACTCCCAGGCTGCAAACAACCAGGTATATAATGAATTCTAGTGCTGAAACAGTCTTGCTAGCTTCAGAGTGATGTTGTAAAGTAATGTTGAGCAGTCTCAGTTAGATACGGATAATTTCTAAGCGCCAGATCTGCTAACGTGCACAAAGCCGAAGTAAATACACTTTTCCAGAGAGCTTTGAAAGGACAGAAGGAGGACAAAATAAGATAATTGCTTGCAACAAAAGAAAAAAAGCCACTGAAACAGATCTGCAGCTACTACTTGTGTCTATCAACAAAAGGAAATTCATGGCTGCCGAGCAACTCCTTGCGTTTGGCTAGCAGAGGTGAAAGCTTCCTTGAGTAGGGTTTTCTCAACCGGGCTACCAAAGACATGAGGATCTGTGTGGGCTTTCATAACTTTAGCATTTACATGGGGCAGAGTTAGGATGATTACACTCAAAAACTGAAGGATATGAGCATACTCCTAAGTTGGTCAACCGTTCTCACACCTGAAACACAAAGAAGTTAAATATTTGGGAAAATATATATGAAATTTTACCTGCAACCACTGTGACTGATCATTGTGGCCAGAGGTCCAGGCATTAACTTTGCCTTGTTTGTCCAGTCGGGCTTTCCTGGGCTCCCAAGCAAACATATCCATGTTGAGTGTACGGAAAACACTTGAGGCAGTAATTTGGTAGTCCTGTATATGTCCTGATTTCATCCCCAGGGGTTCAGAGCAACCTGGAACAGCAAAATAAGATTTGTGACACTTTCAACTTATATCTGTGAGTGTTTAGGCTTTCTGTTGTGAAAAAGAAAACTAGTAATTCTTGGAAAAAAAAAGCTTTCATCAAGACAATTGTTGGAAGAACTTACAAACAAACAAATAAAGAACAGACAATTCAAAACACTTTGTTACAACACTGCCTTGGAAAAGTCAAACACGAGATAGAGAATTCAGTGTATTTTATCCTGACATAAATTTATAAAGGCAAACAAACAAAGTAGATGACTTCTTATCTTGTTTTTATTTTCCTGCCCAGCAGCTTGCTAGTTCATTACGATTTCCTCATGTTTTTAGGCACTATTACGTCAACCATGTGCTCACCTACTGAGAAAATGTTAATTTTTTTTTTTAAAATGTCTGCTGAAGTAAAATGTTAACAAGCACTGAGTTCTTCTACACTTTGGAATTACTTGACATCTAGTCAAACACTTAGAAAGCCCGAAAACCCAACAACAGAGTGGAAAACTACAGAAAACCAATTTTGAAGGCGGGAGAATGGTAGTGGAAAAAATTGCTAAGGAGAAATTGAGAATTAATGTCTTCCTTGATTAATCCACATGGATGTCCCACATCACTGGGTTGATTGTAGCAAAAGATAGATCCATGCAGATGACACCAAGCTGGGTGGAAGTGT
>NW_009711730.1:0-203 GCF_000703405.1 Apaloderma vittatum
GAGGCGCCCCGCCTCGGGACCGGTTTTCTAAAAATGCGCGAGGTGCGCGCTGCCCATCCGAAATTGCTCTGTTTTCACCGGGCCTCCTGATTTTATGGCGTTTCCGCCTTTGTCCGAGGAGCAGAGGCAAGGGGGAAGCCGACGTCTCTTCCCGTGCCCCTTCTTTAGGGCCTCTCGCCCGGGGAATCGGCAAGTGCCTTTGC